>NC_056749.1:461098017-461363017 GCF_019279795.1 Protopterus annectens
ATGACAGGCCATAACTTTGACACCAGGTGTCTGTCTCAGTAAGGCCTTTTTGAAGAATGTCCGTGTCAGCCGGATAGTTGATTATGGCTCCCAGTTTGCAGTCATCGGCGAACTTGGTTAGCCACAGTCCTCTTGTGTTTACCTGTACTTCTGAGAAATATATGCCAAACAGTAGGGGTCTCAGAACCGAGCCTTGGGGGACACCACTTGTGACTGCTTTGGAGTCAGACCTGTTGCCCGCAATTCTTACTGTGATAGTTTGTGTCTGTAAGCCAGTAGGTTCATAGGTTCATACTAGGCTATCTGCCCTAGGGCATTTATAAGCCTAGCCAGAGTGTGTTTGGCTTTCGCCACCCATTTTAAATTAAATTAAATTGGCTATGCCCTTTTTTGAGGTTAGTATACTGTGCCTCTGTCTAACAGTGACACAAGTGATACCCGGGGTAAACCTACAATCCCCCATCCACTCATCAAGATTCCTCTTGAAGTGAGTGAATCAGGGACTCTGCCTAACCTGGACTGGGATTTTATTCTAGTAAATGGAGCCTCTGGGTTATGAATCTGTCCCTCCAGCATGTCCTATTTTATTTCAGTTCTGAGGTTCAAGTCTCTCGAGCACGTAGCTTGATGGGATTTGGATTTTCTGAGGTGCAGCATGTCCATTAATTCTGGGTTGGACATGGCTTTATACGTCAGGCACAGATCGCCTCTGAGCAGGCGGTATGCCACTGAGTAGAGCTGGAGTTTCTTTAAACGGGCAGCATATGGCATCTGTTTGAGCCCTTTGATCCTCTTGGTGAGGTACTTTTGGGTTCTTTCCAGTTGCTGCAGGTGTCTGGCAAGGTACATCCCAAAAGGGGCATTGTACTCAATTATGGGCCTGATGAGGGATGAGTAAAGAGGCACGATGACCTCCCCTGATCTAGATGTGAATCCCTTCATGATTAGGTGGGCTATATAAAATGTTTTTCTAACCAGTTTGGCCACGTGGTTGTCAAATGAGAGATTGCTATCAACTTGGGTCCCCAGGTCCCTAATTACTTCTTCCGTACTTAATGGATTACCACCTATGTGGTAATTTGTGGGCACTTTGTTTTTGCCAAAGGGGGTGACTATACACTTTTTGGCGTTTAGCTTGAGGGCATGGCTCTGGCACCAGTTGTCTGTTTCTATGAGGCCCTTTTGGAGGATGCTTGTGTCGGCTGGAGAGTCGATTATGGCGCCCAGTTTGCAGTCATCTACAAACTTGGTCAGCCACAGTCCTTCCGTGTTGGCCTGTACCTCTGAGAAATATATACCGAACAAGAGCGGTCCCAGGACTGAGCCTTGTGGGACGCCACTTGTAACTGGTTTGGAGTCTGACATGGCTCCAGCAATTCTAACCATGTGTGTTCTGTCCTTGAGCCAGTTTGCAACGCATCTAGTGACATAGGGGTTTATATTTAAGCTGGTGAGCTTATCTATAATGCCCGAGTTGGGGTATTGTATCGAAGGCTTTTGCGAGGTCCAGGTAGGCTGTGTGGACCACCTTCCCCTCGTCAATGGCCTTGGTGACTGTTTCAAAGAAATCAACCAGGTTTAAGAGGCAGGGTCTGCCCTTAAAGCTGAACTGGGTAGGATCCAGTGTCTGTAGGCCCCCAATATCTTTATTTATGAGGTCCATGATGATCCTTTCCATAGCTTTCCCGACCAAGCTAGTCAGGCTTATGGGGCAATAGTTTCCAGGATGCATTGAGGCACCACCTTTGTGCAGAGGGACCAATGTTGCTGTACGCCACTCTTTGGGTAGATATCCTGTAGTAAGGCTGAGATTGAACAGTAGTTTTATATTTGGGTTTAGCTCTTCTTGGAGTTCATGTAGGACGCAGCCTAGGACACCATCTAGCCCCATTGATTCTGTGTTTTTGACTTTTGAAAGGACTGTTTTCACCTGTGCTTCTGTGATTTTCGAGACACTACACTTTTCCGGTATTGTTGTGGGACCTTTTGAAGGTGAGAGGGAGGTGAAGTTTGCACTGAATGTATCTGCCAGGATGTCGGCAATATTAGTAGGTTCAGTATATTTTGTGCTATTTTCCACTAGCTCAGAGCATATCTGCGAGTTGCCACTTAGCCTTCTTTAGCTATGTCAAGATTCTATGTGTTTATCTTTCAAATCCTTGGCTATTTTTCTTTCCAAGTTAGCCTTGGGTGATTTTGTGAGGGACTTTAGTTTCTGACTGATACTGATCAGGGATGTCTTCCCTTCTTGGAATTTGCTTTTTTTATGAACTAGTTTCCTGTTCCTGTTGTATAACCTGTTTATGGCAGGGGTCCACCACACTGGTTTCCTTCTCTTAGGAGAGTGAGTCTTGGTTTTGCTATGGCTGGCATGATCCATGCATCCTCCTACACAGAGTACATACATTCAATAATTCTCTTACTTCTCAGTGTTATACACTTTTTCATAACCAATTTACATGTTTACAAAGGCACATTCATACCCAATATACTAATAAAGAATATCTATATCTTTACCTTGGTAATAAAACTGTATTTTACCTTATTAAACTCAGTAGTCACAATCTGTATATTTTTTGTTCTATATAACTCAATTTGATTAAGTAATTCTTCAAGTTTATGTACTGTATATATTGCATGGACTTTTTGTTTGTCTTGATTTATTTAGTTTAAAGTGGAGCTTTTCTCCCCGGGCATCTACTGAAAATGGACATGTATCCAGTTAGACTAGCCCGGTCAACAAATGTAAAATAAAATAAATAAAAATAAGTTGTAAAGGATTCTGCATCTTGGGCGGTGTTATGCTTTAGCATGGGGGCTGTGAAACTTACCACCTCTGCCTTAAGTAAGGTGCTGTCTGATCTAACCAGTGACTGTTGAACTCTGGTACGGAACACCTGTCACCCATGTTGGTGATGACCAGGTGCAATATGTTCTGGCTTCTGGCAGGGGAGTTTACCAGATGATGCAGGGCATTTGAGTTGATAAATTCCAGGAAACGCTGAGCCTGGGAGTTTGTACTCAAGTAGTTTTTCCAGATAATGGTAGGGTAATTGAAATTGCCCAATATCAGGGTGTTCTGTAGGACCTTCATGTTTCCCAGTGTCTCCAGAAAAGGCGGAGTGTTGGTCATGGTTCATGGAGGGGGATCTGTAGCAGGCCACAATTTGCACTGCAGATTTGCCCAATGTTAGTTGCACATGAATGGTCTCAGAGGTATCATGCTGCGCCACTAACCAGGAGGTGTGGGTTTCCTTGATGAAGATGGATACAACCACTGCTTTTGTGTTTCGGTCCGTGTTCTGTGGCTGAAATGTGTAGTATGAGTTGTAGCCCAGTAGTGCTGGAGTGCTCTCTGGAGCCTTGAACCAGGTTACAGTTACTGCACAGATGGTGATGTTCTCCATACTTAGGAGTGCTTCGAGCGCATGCATTTTGAAATTTAAAATCCTGGCGTTGAGTCGCATAACCCTCATTTTTTTTTACTTGTGCTGTTTACAGTGGTGGGTTTGAATTTTGAGCCTTGCCTAAAAAAAGCCACTATGGGGGCACCAATAGCCTTGGGAAGGCCAAGAGGTGACAGGTGCAAGAAGTCTCTTGCGAAGCAACGCGTCTTGTCGAGCATGTCATCACAGGCTGACAGACACTGGAACCCCTTTGATTGAAACCATAAGCTTAGCCAGTTGTTGAAAGTGATCATTTTTTCTTTATACTGAGGTATCATTCTTGAGGGCAGGATGCTACTCAGGGTCATACCCACCTGGGCTACATGATCAGAGAACTCTTCCATGTCTCTTCATGTAGTCCAGGGAGGTGCGTCTCTGGTCATTCACACCAACATGAACAATGACAGAGTCATATTTGTACTGGTTCCGAAGTGACCAAGAGTGCTTGTGTTACCTGTTGGATTCTGGCTCCCGATAAGCAGCTAACAGTAACCATCTCCTTGTCCAGCCAAGTAAGTGTGGCGTCAGTGTTCCTGATTATTGAGTCACCTATTACTAGTGTATTAGGCATGTTATTTTGCCTTAAGGGCTGTGATTGTGCGGCACATTGATTTAGTGTTTTATGTGTTGTCTGGTTTGTGACGGAAAGTGCAGGTTTTGTGGGTGTCTGCTTTGGAGCTCTCTGATGCTTTTGCAGGTTTTTATTTACAGCCTCCGAGTATGATTTTGTGTATTTATGTGTGTTTTTTTCCAGTGCTGATTTAGTAGGTCTATGCGAGTCTGGTGGTGTGGTGCAAGTGTTAACCTTCTCCTTGTGACTGTCTGTTCGAGTCTTGGCTGGAGTGAACTTAGCCTCCTGGTTGGCTGTATAATTTCATCTCTCGCATATGTTGGTGTTTTGTGGTAGGAGAAGAAGGCTGTCTGTGTACATGAGGCAGTTGTAACATTGCCTCAGGATACCCAGATTCACCAGCTGGACTGGAGAGTACACCTTCATTTGTGTTTGGTCATGCCTGAATAGTAGGGTGAACTGCTTAGTCGCTTGGCTGGGGACGGGTGGATAAAGAGCCTTGCCCTGCTGTGCAGTCAAGTGTCAGGGTACATTACTGCTTGCTGTTTGGTCTGAGCAAGTGCTGGACTGTAGGATGCTGTTTGAGTGCATAGGTTGAGAGTTAGACTAGTTTCAAGTGTATAACTGAAGCGGAGACTTAGTGGAGCCGGGAATAATATAACCCTAGCTAAACGGTAGTGACCGGCGCACACAACCGTGCAAACACGTTTTTTTTTTAAATACTAACTTCTGGGCTGGAACCACTCCTCCATGGGCAGATGGCTGCTCAAAGTTCCCCTCTCTCACAGGTGAACAGAGAAACTTCCCTCTATCCAAGTAAGGTATGGGCAACTCAGAAACTTGTAACAGCCTGAATTCAACACTAGCCAGAAAACTGGACTATGCTAGCTTAGAAAGGAGGGAACCAATACTTTTTTTTGAAAAGATAAGGCAAAAACAGTAAAAAGTACATTTAAAACTGCTTTAAAGGAGTACAAGTGATCAGAAAAGGCTATTGCACTGTAGTGTGTAGCCTACAACAGTTTAAAAATTTTATATAAACAAAACCAACTTTTTAAAAGTGCAGGCAGTCAAACAAGTACAATATATGGAAAAAAAAGCTTTTAAATCACTAAAAGTGCTGGAAAAGTCAGCATTGAGGTGGAAAACAGTTAAGTACAGCAAGAAATTACAGAAAACTGATAGTCAATCACTCCAAAGTCTCTCTCTTAAGCTCAAAGGCTTGTATTAGTTTTAGGCTTTCGAGAGCTTTTCGGTTGGTTAGGTACAGGAAAGATGGGAAACGAGCGCAGATGTGGTCTTTTAAAACAGAAAGTTGAAATAGATGGGCAACTTCCCGCATGACCAATAAACTACAATTGCATTCAGTTTTGGCCCAAATCCTTCATGGGTATGATAAAAAACTGAAGATGAAGAGGAATTTCACCTTTCAGCACGACAATGACCCCAAGCTGACATCCAAATAAACCAAAGCATGGATGAAAGAGATGAAAATTATAGTTTTGCAATGGTCCAGCTAGAGCCCATACCCAAATCCTATTAAAAAATTTGGTGGACCTGAAGAAGATTGCGTACAAGAGATGGCCTTTTGCAGGGAAGAATGGGCGCATATTGCCAAGTCAAGATGTGCCATGCTGATTGACTCCGTCCCAATCAGACTGAGTGCTTCAACAAACACTTGTGCAACCAGCTTATTCTATGTTGCTTATTTTTCATGTTTTTAACCCTTAACAAATTGTTTCTATGTCAATTGAATTGTAGAGGTTATAGGTAAGAGAAAAGTTTTGAAATGAAGTTTTGTGTTCTCATTTGTTAAATCACAAACACCTGGCATTTTAACAGCGGTGTGTACACTATTTATATAGACTATACATAGATATGGAGTCATGAATACATAACAAGTTAAAAAATATGTGATAGAAAACTATTGATTGCACTGTGGCAACATGTGACTACATACAGCATGCTCTGCAGGACCCATTGATCCGAAATAAACCACAAATTAGTCTACTGTCAAAGATGAAGGGAGTGACCACATACATATGCAAAGGCAGTGGTGTAATACAATGGAAAACTTTCTGTGGAGCTAAAAGGATTACTTTTATCAGCTGAGCTCTATGACACTAGGAAAGGAGAGACAACCAAAGAAATTGTGAGTCATTCCTTATGAAAGACAAGTGCAGACATCAGGACTGCTATGTAAATAGATTTGTTTTTTGAAACAAAGGGAGTCATTCCTTATGAAAGGTAAGTGCAGACATCGGGACTGCTATGTAAATACAATTGATTTTTTTAGAGAAAGGAAGAACAAGTTTGTCAAAGACAAAAGTGTTGACAGTTCTGACACAGGTAGCCATGACCCCCCATGGTGTCCTAATAGTGCTCTGGATGTCTTATGCAAGTAACATCAAAGGAAAGAAATATCAAGTTGTGAATGGGTGATGTGGAAGTGGAGAAATATGCCACATTTTCATGAAAGATCCTTCTATAATATGTTGCAATTTGTACAAACATAACAATTAACCATGTTTCAAATATGTCCTGGTATGCACAAGCACTAAAATGCAACATTTCACCAAATGACTAGCAGCATTATAAACTGCTTTTACTTGCATCAGTATGTACAATGACATTTCAGAAATGTGATGGTAAGTAATCCGCATAATGCCAATTCAGGGGCAGCCCCCACTGCCAAGCAGTGCATCTTGACAGGGACACTTTATACAGAAATAAAGAAGCTAAATGTACATATTTACTGTTATAAATTACTCTAACCGCACACATTAACTGGATAGTCTTGTATACATGGTGCATATAGGCATTTTTCTTTATCCATATTCACAGCAACAGAGAAATTATTTGTGTGATTGTGGTAATTGTGTTGATTAAACATCTTTCCATGTGTATTTCTGTAACTTACTATGTAATATAGTTCACAAAACCCGAGTGCCACACAACAGACTAGTAATAGTTGACTGTATAGTCAGGCACACTGACGTCCCACTCACTAAGCTGAACAAGGAGAGGGTTACTGTTAGTTGCCTGGTGGGTGCCAGGATCCGCCACATAACACAAGCACTCAGGTCTCTCCAGAAAAAGTATAAATATGAGACTGTCATTGTTGGTGTGAATGACCTGAGCCGTACCTCCCTGGACTATATGAAAATAGACATTAAGAAGATCTCTGATGACGTATCCCAGTCCGGTATGTGCCTGACCCTGAGTAGCATCCTGCCCTCACCAAGAATGACACCACGGTATAGAGAAAAAATTATCAATTTCAACAATTGGCTAAGCTTCTGGTGTCATTCAAAGGGGATCCAGTGTCTGTCAGCCTGGGATGACATGCTCGACAAGCCACGTTGCTTTGCTATACATGGCTTGCACCTGTCACCTTTAGGCTTTCGAATACTGGCCAAGACGCTTGCCACCCCCATAGTGCCTTTTTTAGTCAAGGCTCAAAAGACAAACCCACCACCATAAATAGCACAAGTAACAAAACACTGACGGTAATGCTGCTCAATCCCACAAGTCTAAACCTCAGAATGCACGTACTCGAGGCACTCCTCAGTATGCAGAGAAATTGATATATGTGCAGTAACAGAATCCTGGTTTTAGGCTCCAGAGAGCACCCAAGCATTACCAGGCTACAACTCATGCCACACATTTTGGCCACAAAAATAGGACCGAAATACAAAAGCCTGGTGGGTATCCATATTCATCAAGGATAGCCACACCTCCAGGTTAGTGGCACAGCACGATGCTTCCGAGCTCATCCATGTGCAACTAACAACGGGCAAAACTGCTGTTCTAGTTATAGCTTGCTACAGATCACCCATCCATGTCCCAGGACCCACACTCCTCATTCCTGGAAATACTGGGAAACATAAAGGTTCTACCAAACACCCTGATATTGGATGATTTCAATTACCCAAACATTAACTGGGATAACTACTTAGGTACGAACTCCCTTGCCCAACATTTCCCAGAAGTTATAAACTGAAACGCTTTGGATCAACTGGTTAACACCCCCACCAGAGGTGACAACATATTGCACCTGGTGATCAGCAACATGGGTGACCGGTGCTCCAAACGGGAGTCAACCCCTCGCCGGTTAGATCTGTCTATAAACTAATCCTTCTGGATATCCACAGTCCACCACCTCTCGCAATCAAAGGAACCTCCGTGAAAAACTTTTGAAAAGAAAACTTCACGTTCCTTAAGACCCAGGTGTGAAGTTTCAAAGCCCCCATGCTAAAGGATAACACTGTCAGACAGATATTGCATCCCCTTTGAATGACACCAGAAGCTTAGACAATTGTTGAAGCCAATAATTTTGTCCTTGTACTATGGCATCATTCTGGGTGAAGGTAGGATGCTACTCGGAGCTAGGATCATACCTGCCTGGGCCACATAATTCGAGAGCTCTTCCATGTCTCTGTTCATGTAGTCCAGGGAGGTAAGTCTCAAGTCTTTGACTCCAACATGGAGAATGACAGAGTCATATTTGTACTTGTTGTGGAGTGACTTGAGTGCATGCGTTATGTGGTGGATCATGCCACCCGACAGCCAGCGTTTTGTAATTGTCTCCTTGTTCAGCCTGATGAGTGGGACATCAGTGTGCCTGACTATAGAGTCACCTATGACTAAAGTGTTGGGAACATTTTCTTGCCTTAGGGGGCTATTGTTGTGTGGCACACTGATGGTGTGAGCTATATGTTACTTTGGTTGTGACTGGTGACCATTATATATACAAGTATTCACAGGTACACAAATAAAACATTTATCAAAGTGACCCTGTCCTTAATATATATGCAAGGAAGCACAAACATAAAAGTGCAACATTTAATCACATGAACCCCTACCATTAATATGCCACAGTATGGAGAATAAAAAATAACAGTTTCCAAATCTAACACTTAGTTATTTACCTATGATGAGGCACGTGTGACTAGGCAATGCCTTCTGTACTATGTCAAAGTAAGCACGAAAGCTAACATGAAACATATTGACAATCATCCTTCACAGTTATGCCCAAGCACCTGTAAACACAGTAATGACACATTAACCAAGTGTCCCCTTCCTGAGTATGTTGAGCCTACACAAGCACAACTGTGAATGGTTTAGCACAAGGAGCTTTCCATTACTTGGGCATTTATGCTATAGCAGTGAATTGAATCATTATTCCAAATCACCCCATGGGTAATATGCCAATGTATGCAGAAGCACTAAAAAAGAAAACTATTACTCAAGCAATCAGTTCAGAAATATGTGTCACCATGTGCTACTATCTAAACAAATCTATTTCACAGGGGATACCTACAGTAACTGGCCAAGTATGCAGTGGCGCAAATCAAACATTTCATTATGCTGCCATATTCTTTAATATGCCTTAGTGTCCCAAAACACAAACATAAAGCATACTTCCCAGCAAGCTTTATATGCCAGAGTAGTGAAATTAAACAGTTCACAAAGTGAGCACAACAGTAATATGTCCAATACTTGCACAACTACTGAAAATGGAACCCTACATATGTACTAATATGGAAGTCTGAGCATATGTTAAACACACCAACAGCCACCTCACAGCAAGAGGTCCTCAGCTGGGGTGCCTTCAGTGCGCAGTAAGCATGTCCTCCCTGTGGGCGGTTGATTTTTCTCTGGGTGCTGCATTTTTCTCCAACACCCCAAAGACATGCTGTAGGTGTTTGGGTCACTCTAGATTGGCCCTAAGTGTGAGTGCGCGTGTGTGTGACTTCTGTGGAAGGTTGGGCACCAGGATGGCAACTCGGCACTGTTAAACTCTATTGCCAGTCATAAGCAGACAAGTGATTCGCTGTGGCAACACCTAACTGGCAAAAGATGAAAGAAGAATTCTTATACAACATTTTGTAAATTGTACACCATATCAGGAATGGCTATTAGGAGAGCAATATGCATGTAATATTTAGTGTGTTGCTAAAAGGTACTTAAAAGGTACTTATCTCTCACTTCATTTAGCATTTCTGCCCATGTTGTCTACAAATAATTACATTGTCTAATACCATGGCTGAGGTCGACACCATTCCTAAAACATTTGTTTGATTACAGTTATTTAAAATAATAAATGTTTCAGTCTTTGATCTCAGCCAGAAGTGCTCTTTGTTTGGCCACATTGTGCCCAGTGATGACTCCTTCTGCAATTTGTGCATATAGCACTGTGCGTATCCAGGAATGATGTAGAATTTAAATTTGACTTCAGGTATTTGGGAACTGGCCAAGAAAACAGATACGTTTTAAACTCCTTTCCGCTTTTATGTAGGAAATAGGAAAATGGGAATGCAAAGCATTTACCAATAAATAATAATGCAATCATCAGGTTTTCCAACATGGGAAAAAAACAGTGGACTGAGAAAAAAATGGTGACTCCAGTAGACCTGGCAAAGTTTACAGACTGGCAAAGAGCAAGTTTTAGAAAATTCCTAGAAATTAGGTTGTCCACTACAACACTTTTTAGGCCATTCTATATGTCCAGTATTACTTGATGCTTGTAAGTATGCCATCTCCTGGAAAAGATAAAAATTTGAAACGTTTTCATGTGTGCTGAGTTTCCATCTAATATGCATATGCAGGAAAGAGGTCAATAGTACAAGGAATATTGAATAAGTACAATTATATTTTACGTTAATGAAGGTTATTTATGTAATTATCCATCAATGCTGTCAGGCATGATAGTGTAAGCATAAGTTATAAGGAATGTAATTAGTGAGGCTACCTGTGTTGAAACATGAAAATAAACTCAGAGAAAATATAATCTGACAAGTTCAAACACCTGACACAACTTGAATGTCCACAGCTTTTTCCCCAACAAGAAAATTAAAGATCAAAATCACAAGCAGACTAACCGTCTCAGACTGGTCATGATTTTCGGTATTATTCTGGTTGCTGAGGGGGGACCACAGCTTTGGATACAGAGAATCAACACATCCTATCCTCTCAGACCTACTGTACATATGCAAGTCCACTGCTGGCATAAACACCTGCTCAAGAGATCTTAATGTCTTCTGCAGCACAAACAGAACACTTACGAGTGAGATAGTGATGTTTAACAGAGAATTCCACTTCTATGGAATCATCTTTCACCCCCCATAAAACAAAGTACTGCTCTTACTCTATTAAGCATAACCTGGACGAATGGATAAGAAACTGCAAATTCATTCCTGAAATAGTGCCCTTGTCCCCTATGAAAAGGATTAACACTTCATGTGAAAAAACTTGTTTAGGCTTCTAAAGATGCTTCAAGATCAATATCCTAGTAAGAAGTTAGGAAACTGTAAAAGTAGAGAGGGATACAGCCAAACTGCAGCACATACAACACACCACAAAAATGAAATGAAAATACACTAGCCCAATGCTTACTTGAATTCATCAACTCCAATGCCCTGGAGCAGCTCATTCTGACCCCCACTAAAGGAAGCAACATCCCTAGCCTGGATATTACTCTTGCTCTGCACCACTCATCAATCCATGCCTGGTCAGATCCGACCATAAACCAATCACCATGGAAATCCACATCTTACCCACACTCCCTGCAAAGGTAACCACCTTGAAAAACTTCTCCAAAGCTGACTTTGGGCTCAAAAACAGAGGTGGCAAACTTCAAGGCACCCATGCCCATGGGAAATAGCTGCATGACTGCCAAATCATACACCAATGCACTGTAAAAACATATACATAAATGCATGGTACCAGACATACCCAACAGAACCAAGACGATCTCCTTCAGAAAAAGGACGCCAATCTGGTGGTGTCCTGCCATTAATAAACCCTGCAACAGAAGGAAGAAACTGTTGCAGGAAAAGGTGAAGTCCCAAGACTGGAAAAACTCCCTTATTAGCCTCAACAAAACAGTGATATCCCTCATCAAATGCTCTACACCCAGCTATGAAGGCAGAATTGCATCAGACAATATTAACAATCACAAAGCTTTCTATAGTTATATCAAGAACCTCCATGGCAATAACCAGATTTGCTGTGAGCTACTGCACAATGGTACCTCCTATACTGAGCCAACAGATATTGCCAACATACTGGTGGACAAATTCAGTGAGAACTTTACACACCTCTCCCCCCCTAAAGGACATGTCACAGTACCAGAAGAATGCCAGGCACCCAGCATTACTGCAGCACAGGTTAAAGCTGCATTGTCCAAGGCCAGGAATACAGCTTCCATGGGATCTGATAATATCCCTGGCTGTCTTCTACATGAACTACACAGCGAACTGGCATCACATCTGTGTGCCCTATTCAGTCACAGCTTCACCTCAGGCTTTGTCCCTACCAAATGGTGGACTGCTACCGTCATCCCTCTCCATAAAGGGGAAGCAACTACAAACCCTGGGAATTATCTCCCCATTAACCGGAGGCATGTGATATGTAAAGCTGTGGAGCGCATCATCATGGACTTGATTAACAAAGATATAGGAACTATCCAAATTCTAGACCCCACACAATTTGGTTTGTGAAAGGGATGTCATGCCTACTCAACCTGGTTGACTTCTTTGAGTGAGTCACCAAGGCTGTGGATGAAGGTAAGGCTGTGCAAGCAGCGTATCTTGATCTGGCCAAGGACTTTTATACCATTCCTCACTCTGGAATAATTAATAAACTCATCAAACTAGGCAGCAACCCCTATATCACAAGGTAGGTTGCAAATTGGCTCACAGATGGTACACACAGTGTGAAAGTAGTAGACTCCAAGTCAGACTACCAACTAGTCATGAGTGGAGTCCCACAGGGATCAGTCCTGCGTCCCCTCTTGTTCGGCATCCAATTTTGAAGAAGTCCAGGCCAACACCAAGGTACTCTGTCTGACCAACTTCGCAGATGACTGCCAGCTGGGAGCCATTATTAACTCAAGTAATGCTGACATCCTACAGAAAGGTCTCACTGAGACCAATGACTGGTGTCAAAACCATAGCCTTAAGCTTAATGGCAAAAAAAGTGTCATCTCCTTTGCTAAAATCTCAGTTCTCACTAATTACAACATCGATGGGAACCCATTGAACACTGAAGGTGTTATAATAGATCCGGGGATGCAGGTTGACAGCAACCTCTCCTTGGACCACCACAATGCCAGTGTGGTCAGAAAGTCCTTCTATGTCGCACATCTCATTACCAAGGTTTTTTATCCAAGAAGAAAGAAGTCATCATCTCTCTCTACTCTTCACTCATTAGACCAATCATTGAGTATAATGGCTCACTAGACACCTGCAAGAGCCGGAGAGGTCACAAAAGAACCTCACGAAGAGGATCCTAGGCAATAAGCACATCCTTTACAGACAGACTCAAAAGACTGCAGCTGTTCTGTGTCTCACATCGCCTAATTAGAGGCGATCTTGGCCAGACTTACAAAGCCATGTCTGACCCAGCTCTGTTAGAAATGCTACATGTAAAATTATAAACCCTACACACCACACGCTCCAGAGACGTCAACCTATTTATCACAATCAACCGAACATGCTGGAGGGTCAGGTTCATCACTCAGAGACCGGCTATGCTCTGGAATAGACTTCCCATTCATGTCAAGCAGAGTACCACGCTGTGCCTCTTCAAGAGAAACCTTGATGAGTGGAAGGGTAATCGAAAGTTCACCCCAGGTATCACCCCAGTGGCTGTACTCGATAGCGGTACTAGGAACTAACGTCAGGCGGCACAATGCCAGGGCACTAGTACGAGCTAGGCTTGTAAAGGTTCCAGGGCCATTAGCCTAGTACATACCTATGAACCTGCTAAAAAAATCAAAAGTATTAGTTGCATAACTCTCAACCTTCCACCTCAAATACTTTGAACACTTTTGATTGTGTCGAAAAATGGGCCAAATGGTGACCACTTGACTTCAACTATAAAGCTTTTAGCATGATAAAAACGTGTCAGCTGATGCTTATAAAAGTTGTTTGGTTGAATTAGTATGATTCAGTATTGTTTGCCATGGATATTATTTAAAGAAATGAACCACAGTGAATGCATGACAGGCATATCCTTGGGCTTAATTAACATGATCAATATTTACCATGTATTTTATTAAACGTTCATTGGCAAATTTCACATCAACATTGAATTTTCCAAAAATAAGTATGAAAGTGTAGCATCACTGACTATAACTCTCAGTGATATACAGAAAAATAAAACAGCAAAGCAAAATATGATGCAAAGTAAGACGGTTTAATGGAATTAACACACTGTAAGAGGTTCTCTTGCTTAACCTTTTCTTCTGTCCTAAAGCTAAGCCCTTATACTTGTATCCAGTGTGATAACACAATATAAAGAATACATTTTCTATAAATAAAGCCACTTGACTGTGCTTGGCCCTCATCAGAAATCAAAGAATCACATTTATTGGAGCTCTATGCACGCATACAAGGAATTTGACTCCAGTTTCAGTGATTCTTAAAGTATGAATTACATAAATGATATACATGCAACTATTAAGAACAAGACCAAAAAGTAAGTATGCATAAACATGCAAGGTCCCACAGAATGAAAACAGTCAATGAATGATTACTTCATAACTACGTAATTCAGGTAGCATCAAAGTAAGGTAGATAAAATCAAATAAAAATGCAAGCCTTCAGTACTTTCAAATATACCCTCCTAAAAACCAAAGGCGTGCCCAGCTAGTACCAGACATTTCAAGCAATAAATGTGTTCTACTAAGGCCTAAGCTAAAATAAGTCACTAGTTGCCTGGACATTAAACATCAATATTTTTTCACAAAAATAAACAACCACATTCTTATAGTACATGAAATCTAATTACAAATCACTTCTATGAACATTGTCACCTCTACATTCTGTGCAAACGAAACGTATATGTTACAGACAAATAACAATTTGTATATTGTGCCTCCTTAACACACTCTCTACTGCTGTAGTCCACACATCACATGCCTTGAGTTAACTTCATACATTCCTTGGTTTCTCTAACCTAAATTCACCTAACAATTGATGGAGCAACTTGGCAGAACAATTGCACAGGGTTGCAGCAGCACAATTTACAAGATATGGAGATGGAAATGACTGCTGTATACTACTGTTCCGAGATCAGGCAACATTTTACATACTACTTCACTCAAAGTGTTGATAAAACAGCAAATTTTGTCTCAACATGCTTTTCAAAATTCTGGACAAATGAAAAAGTTTATCAGCAGCAAAAGAGCACATGGATGTAGCACAAACAAATCTGTTTGCTTATACTAAGTGAACTGTCTGCACAAAAACAGGCAGAATTGTGAAATGCAAATTTTAACCAAAACTTTATAGAACAGGGTTTGCTTGAATGTGCATTTTCTGAAATTCATAATGAACATAATCTACAGTGATTTAACACTCTTCCACTTTAAGAAACAGAAAATGAAAGCTGCCCTTTAAATAACTGTTGGTAATGGCAAAACGGAAATTACAACTGCAAAAAGCAAGCACCAGATAACCAGTATTCCAAAAGTAAAAAAAAAACAGAAAACAGCAGTTTTTCTTTAAATGAATCTAATTTTACCTATCATTAAAGACTAAAATTAAGTCCTCTATCTGACTATCTAGAATGTCATGATCTAATTAATCGAACTAGTCATAATATTTGGCCTTTAGATGTGTTATTAAATGCAAATTACAGGTACATCCTCTATCTATGTAAACCGAAAGGACAGAAAAAAACTTGGTAATGCAGAGAGTCCTATGTGCACGTACTACCCCATACAAAAACTACAACCTTCTCTTGTAAATACTATTTATAAAACCTCAATTATGTTGTAATTCTGTAGGATCGTTAAGCATACTATGACTAAAATAAACCAGGAATGAGCTTTTAAGCAAAACAGTCTGCACTTACAAGAATGCACAAAATAACTGATCCAGTTGCAATATCCATGTAGCGCTGCTTAAAAAATGTATCCTCCTTCGAAAAAATAACGCCGTCTCCAAACTTAACAATTAAAAAGAAGTTCCTTCGCTGTGCGAGTGAATATTTATGAGAGGGCAGGCTGAAGAGGCGGGAATACATGAAGGAAAGCTTGCATAATTTAATTATAGGCGTTTCTAGGGCGACAGTAGCCAAGGAGGGCGGGTTTCACTATGTACTGCATTCAAAAGTGATGGGCGACTTGTTGGTAGGCTTTATGATTACTGAAAGAGCACGAGAATAATTTTGTATACAGATAACTAACTCTACCGCTAGAAGAAATACGGCAAACGATCGAAACATAAAAATAAATGCTACCCCATGCCTGAATGATTATTTTTAGAGCCAGCACTGACAGATAGAGGAGAAAAAAGCATCAGGAAGTAGAAAACTAGTTACACTTCCCGTAGTTGTCCTTTAAATGAAAAGCTGCTTCAGCAAAGTATTAGTTTAAGGGTGTGCACACACAAAGTATTAGTTTAAGGCTGTGCACACTTACGCAACCAGCATATTGTGCAATTTTTTATTTTTCATATTTTTTTCCCCTAACAGATTTGTTTTTCAATTGAATTGTACAGGTTATAGGTCACATTAAAGGTTGGAAAAGTTTTGAAATGATTTATTGTGGTCTCATTTTTTTATATCACAAAAACCTGGCATTTTAACAGGGATGTGTACACTTTTATATCCACTGTATCTGTGTGTGTGTGTATGTGTATATATATATATATATATATATATATATATATATATATATATATATATATATATTTGTGTGTGTGTGTGGAAGAAGGGTCCATGAACCCCTGGAGAAATAGTTATAGCAAAGCATGATCTAGACCTAGAGAGGGAAACCAGCTAGCTTATAGTGCTTTGCAAAAAAATATCTACTGAGGACCAAGTTGCAGCTTCTAGAATATTTCTAGAATCCAACCCTTTCCAAAAAGCCATAGAAAAACTCAGAGGGCCTTGATCCTGCCTGGAGTAGATTTGTCATGGTGGGTATAACACAAGGTAATAGCCTTAGAGCGCCATTTGGAAATAGTCCTTTTTGACGCTGGTTGTCCCTTGCCTTCACAAGAAATGAAAAATTGATCCAATGAACTGAATGATTTAGTTCTGTCAAGATAATAGCTGAGTTGTCTGTGGGCATCCAATGTATGGAGTATCCTTTCTCCCTCATCTATAGGCTCAGGAAAGAAAAGGAGGAGATGGATAATTTGACTTGTAAACTCTGATACCCCTTAAGGTATAAAAGAAGGATTAGTTCTCAAGGTCTGTCCTTGAGGAAAATGAGATAGGGTTGACTCATCATAAGAGCTTGCAACTCTGATGCCCTTCTTGCAAAGGTTAGAGCAATCAGTAAAACTGTTATTCATGTTAAGAACCTCAAGTCAGCCAGACTAGCTGGTTCAAATGGAGCAAGTGTTAGTATCTCTAACACAAAATTAAGATCCCAAGGAGGGACCACTGGTTCACTTAGTGGCCTCTTATGCAAAAACCCCTTTCCAGAACATTTTGACATGTGACATCCTTGAAAGTGGAGGATCAATGGGCAGACATGCTGAAATGGCCGATAAATGAACCTTGATAGAAGAGTAATATAGGCCATAGAATAGTAAGTTACCCAAATATTGTAAAACCAGGGAACAGCCAGCCCTAAATGGCTGCTGTTTATATTGGCACCAACTAGATGATTTTCTAGTAGCCGGCTTTCTTACCTCCATTAGTATCTGTTGCATGTCCTTAGAAAACAGGTGCCTAAAAGGGATTAAGACCCTGTCATTCAGGCAGTAAGTTGAAGATGATTGATTTTGGGGTGTATCATACGCCCCTGTTCTTGTGAGTAGATCCAGTCTGTGAGGAAGCTAGTAGTAATTGCATCTGGCCATTTCCAAAAGAAGGGACAACCACGGTTGCTTGGGCCAGAAGAGTCACTGGCAGTAATCATGGGGGATTCCTCCTCAATCTTCAGATATACCCTAGATATTGGTGGAAAGGCATACAGGAACAGTCCTGTCCAAAAAAAAAATAAAAAAGTAAAGGGCATCTGACTTGCAGGCCTTCTTGCATGGAGTCCTGGAGCAGAATTTTGCCAGTTGATTGATTCAAAGAGGTCTGCTTGAGGAACTCCTGACAGATGGATCAGATCTTGGAAGATCCCTGAATCTAGTTTCCATTCGTGACGTTCTGTCCTAGTCCTGCTCAGTTTGTCTGCCACAAAATTTTGCTCTTACTTGAATGTAGGATGTCTGTAGAGTGAGATTGTGCTGTAAAGCTACATCTCAAGCTAGCTTGGCTAGTCTGCAAACAGGGTACGATCTGGTTCCTCCTTGCTTGCTCATGTACCACACCACTGTGGTATTGTCTGTAACCACTTAGAGGTCCCGGGGACCAAAGATGGTTCCGAAAATTGAGTGCCTTGATTAGCACAAGCAGTTTCTTGCTGTTTGTGTGCTTACATCTGTCCTTTGTGTCCCACATCCCCTGTAATTTTCTCTTTCCTGAAATTTCTCCCAAAGCAAAGTCTGAACCATCTGTAGAGACTGTTTCAGAGCAGGGAGGGAGAAGGGTAGACCTTGATTTAAGGATATCTGTTGTCTCCACTAAGTGATTTCTCTTACGGCAACCCCCAATACTGGAATCTGAAAAGAATAAAGGGTGTTGATAGTGGGACCAAAGAAATGTCCAATACCACTGTATCTCATGTGGAGTATTGCCAGGGGCATCATGAGTATTATAGGTGACGGACCAAAATCCTTAGGTATTCCCTTGCAGTGACTGAAGTTGAAGTGGGAAAACTTAGAAATAGATCTAAATAAAGATCTATTTTTTTTCCTGTGGAAGAAAAGCTCTTTGAACTGAGGTGTGTAGTTGATATCCCAGGAACACAATCCTTTGTGAGGGAGTCAACAAAAACTTTTGAATATTCTCTTGGAATCTCACCATGTACAAGAGATCTCCTACCCCAAGAGAGAGATTCCTGACATTTTGAAAAAGATTCTGCAAAGATAAGCAAGTCTAAATATGGAAAAATGTGGATACCCTGTAGCTTGCAATGAACTGTAATGGGATCTAGACACTTGGTGAACACTGGTGCAGTGGGATAATCTAAAGGGTAAGGCAGAGAACTGACAATGTACTCCAGACACACAAACCCTTAAATTCCTGAAGTCTGGTTGACTAGGAGTGTGGTAAGCATCTTTTAGTTGTACTGTTACCAAGAAACTTGAAAGAGGAAGAGGCAACCGGTTGTGAAATGGCATCATTTTGAATTTGCATTATCACAAACTGGTTTTGGAAAGAAAGATTCCGAATTGGTCTCCCAAGTGTTTTTTTTTTTTTCTCCTCCTCCTCTGGACTAGGAATATCCTTGAATAAAACCCCTTCTTCACCTGGGAAGAAGGACCGGGCTCTATCACTCCTGGGATAGCATGTGATGAAGAATAGGTGGAAACACATTTCTGATCTAGAGGGTAAGGAATGACCCCCTGAAAAGGAGGAATTTTTTCCCACTCCCAGCTGTAACCCTGATGAATGATTTTCAGAACCCATTTGTCTGAAACAGTCTATTGCCAAAGTGAAAAGTGGAAATTCTGACTTTCTGGAAGAGAAAGAAGGCCAAGCTGGGAGTGTGTCACAAGGTCTCTTGAATAGTCAATTTGCACTTGTTGAGTTATCCTTTGTTTTAGGAGGTTTGAGACTTATTTTTGGAGCATTTTTGCCACTTCTTAACAACTCGTTTACCTGACTTCTTTTGAGAATGTGTTTTTTTTTTTTTTTTTTTTTTTGTTAATGAAATTGGATGAGGAGAAAGAAAATTCCTCAGGCAATTTGGCAAAGGAGGGCTAAAAACATCTTAGAGATTCCCTGGATCTGCTTGTCCCTTTCATCACACTTTTTGATCACCTCTGCATCAGAGGGGCCAAACACGAGGTTTCTATCTAGGGAAGAGTTTAAACTCTCATTTTTATCATCTGAAAGGTCTTGAGAATGCAGCCAAACCTGCCTAAAACCTTACCAGTGGCCATAGTCTTGGAAGAAGTATCAAAGTCATACACACACTGCAAACAATGAGTAGTGACCTGTGCAGTAGAAGAACCTAAGTTATTTAAAGTAGACTTTCTTCACATGCTTACACAATATGTCATATGAGCCTGACATTTTAAAATTCTGAAATTCAAAGTTGCAGAAGTATACACTTCCCACCCCATAACTATCGATTTTCCCATCCTTAGAGTAGGATTGGAATTAACTAAGTGCTTAGTATCAGAAGACTCAACTAAGGCTATAGCTAATGGGCCAGGTTTGGGAATAGTGTATACATTTTTAAAAGACTGATGAGTGTTATACATCCTATCTGCCTTTGTTAGGGACAACCAGCTTGACTATCAGGAAAACTGCAGGCAGTAAGACACATTCTCTAAAGCAGCAGGGCATGAGGAATGGGTGTAGGCTCTGGAAAATCCTTACATAACTCTGTATTTTTTGAGGTACTAAGAAACCTCCGTGTTCTCCCACTGAAAACGCTGGGACATTCTAGCAATAGTCTCAAATCTGAGGACAGAACCTTGAGTCTCTCTGTGTCTTCCTGTTCAGATCCAGAATCTTGAGCCTCTTCAGGAAAGGAGGTGTCCCTCTTTCTTTTACCAGAAACTGATCTACAAGAAGGGTTAATAGCATGAATCAAACCCTGAGCCCAGTCCCAGTAAACTACTCCTATCCAAAGAAATTTGATGATGAGTAGATGCTTGCGTGGTATTCTGTTTCATTTGACAGGAAAAATGTGGCCGGCCATGTTACTAATGGAAGCTGCAGCTTTCCCACGGATGGGCACATTCTAACACAACAGGGAAACCTTTCCTGATGTTCTTCATGTTTCACTGTTGCAGTCATCACCTGTGGGTTATTCCTGCTATGATAGCCCTCGGCTGGCCCGAATAGTAGAGGCACTGTATTTCTGCATCGGCTGCTGTCGCCTGTAGTCTGACTTCAGGTCACCAGTGCTATAAAGCAAGGCAGCCGACGCCATTACATCAGTCTTTCTTGCCATGGAGCCCATAGCAGAAGCAGTTCACAAGTGTGCCAGTTGGTCGCTGCCAGTGTTTGAATTTCAGTTAAAAACGTCTAAAGCTAAGTACCCTGTTGGGGATCCTTTTTTCTTGCACTAACAGATGTCCGAAAAAGTCAGCAATTGTCTCACCTGGGGAAAGCCGATCCCACACCAAGACTTTCATTCATTCTGCGTCACTTGTATAGGCCCAGACCATGATCTCCCCTGTTGCTGGTTCTGTGCCCTCTTTAACGCGAGAACCATTCGCCGTAGAGCTCTAATTCTAGACAGGTATTTTTGTCTTCCGTCTTCACATTCCGAAATGGCGTCCGTCAACCAACAATCCGTGAACATTCTGAAAAAACGCAGAGATAAAGATAGAGACAGACCACACAAGGCTAAGCCTTCCGATGACAATAACACTAAGCAGGTTGTCAGTTCTCCAGAATTCAGTGGGGCACTTTCTCAGCTCCTGATGCCCGATTCGATATCTACTCAGGTCTCTACTGAGACCCTTTTGGAGTCCGGTATGGAGCAGAAATCTTCTTTGTCTTCCGAGCCTTTGGCTGTCTCTGCCTTGGTTGGGTCTGGAGTTGCGACGCAGGCACTGACTTCTGAGGAGGCCTCTCGCACTACCGAATCTAGACAAAAAACGACGTCTTCTCATCCGACTACTGTTTCTCTCAGACCGACGGATACTCTTAGGCCTAGAAGCCAGGTCACTCCTTGAAAATCTGCCTCTAGCCACCATCTTGCTCCTGCTCCACCACTCCAAGCATAAATGCTTAAAATGGCGGAGGACCTCATCTCCCTTATTCGGGGTGGTCAAGCCACAACTTCTAAAAGGAAAAGACACCCTTCAGAAATTGACAGAAAAGGATTCTGAGGAATCTGACTTTTCAGATTTTGAAGAGGAACAACCACCTCTGACTGCTTATGAGGATTCAGATGCAGAGAAATCCATTCCTTCTGCCTCCCCACCAGAAGATCTTTCTTTTGGGGAAATCCTTCACACCCTTGGGGAACATTTCCAATGGGAATCTCAGGATTTCCCGCAGTCTAAGAAAAGAATAAGTTTCTGAGCCTGCCCCAGCACAGACCCCTGCCCTCCCCCCTATTTTAGAAGTGGTGAATGATGTTTTCCATGAGTCCAGCTTAGCCCCTAACACCCTCCCTCCTGCTCCCAGTAAACCTGACCGGTATTGCAAGAGTACCGGATTCTCACAAATACCTGTACAGAAATCCTGCTGCAGACCCAGAGGTCATTACACATGGACCTTAAAGGAGCTAAGACTAGTTCTGCCAAGAATCATATTCCTTCTGACAAAGATTCCAGAGCTCTGGACAGATTGGGTACAGAAGTATACACCTCTGCAACCTTAGCTATCAGAGCACTCAACTGTCAGTTCTGTATGTTAAAATATCGACAACGCACTTTGAAACTTTTAAAACAAAAGATTTAAACCTTTTCTGATTGTGCCAATTTGAAACGGTTAGCAGATTTATTATACTTGTCAAGTGGCCAAACACTCATTAGACTGTGGATATGATGCCCTAGAAGCCTCAAGTAGGGCAGCAGTGTCAGGATCTGTCATTAGGAGACATGTATGGTTGAAGGAACAAACTCTCCCTGATCATGTCAAGTCTAAACTAATTGATGCACTCCTGGATAAAGACCGCTTATTTATAGTAAAAGCAGAAGAGGTGCTTAAAAAGATGGAAGACGAAGCAAAATCTATGCCAACAGTAAAAGATTTCTTTCAGGTTCAACCTCCCAGGTTCAGCAGGGACTTTCCCTCTAAGCACTGGTCCTTCCCTGCACCTAGCAGACAGGGCCAAGGTAAGCCGCGCAGGGACAGACCACCCAGGCCCCTATCCCAGAGGCAGTAGAGAAGCAAACAGTGGACCATTTCTGCCCCAAAGGCAGGGAGTTCTAAGCCACCCTTCTATGGCAAGCTCTCAATGACTCCCTCTCCCCTCCCACCTCCCTTTCACTCACCAAAAGCTAGGAGGAAGGCTCTCCCTCTGCAAAGAAAATTGGCTTTCTGTAACAAAGGACCAATGGGTCTTAAAGATAATTTTTTAGGGATACAAATTCTCTTTCTGCGAACTCCCATTTCCAAGAGAGTACGCAGACTTACCTCCAAATCAGTGGGCAGAGGCATTGAAACAGGTACAAACTCTCATATCCCAGGGGGCAGTAGAACCTGTCCCCTGAGATCAAACAGGCAAAGGCTTTTATTCCAGACTATTCCTTGTACCCAGAAAAGAGGGCACTTGGCGCCCTATCCTGGATCTATCCATTCTGAACACCTCCCTGGTGGTCCCCAAATTCATAATGCTAACTTTGCAGCAGCTGCTGCCTTTGCTGACAAAAAATGTCTGGCTAGTGACCCTAGATCTAAAAGATGCCTACCTCCACATTCCCCATAAGGGAATCCTGCAGGAAAGTCCTGCGCTTCAGAGCAGGCTCACAACACTTTCAGTTCTCTACTATACCCTTTGGCCTATCTACTGCACCCAGGGTATTCACCAAATGCTTAGCCCCGGCCATACCATTTTGCAGACAGAGAAATATACAGATTTACCCATATCTGGATGACTGCCTCATTCAGGCAGAGTACAAAGAAAAGCTGCTGCAGGACCTTCTCTTTTTCAAAACCCTCCTAACTTCCGTAGGGTTCGCCATCAATGAGAAGAAATCAAAGCAAATGCTCTCCAGGAAGATCATTTTCTTGGGAGCACTACTGGACACAGCATCCCAAATGGCCCTCCTATCCCTAGAAAAATAGAGCTTCCTGCCTTTTTACTTTACCCAGCTGGCTTCCAGAATTCACCTCACTGCGAGGAAGTTCCTGCAAGCCGTGGTGTACATGGCATCTTCCATCCTTCTGTTTCCTCTGGCCAGGCTTCACATGAGGAAATGTCAGTGGTATCTAAAGAACCTTTGGTGTCAGCACTCTGAGCCTCTAGAGACCTCTCTCCCTCTGATCCCCAGTATAAGGGCCGAGTTTCTCTGGTGGGCATGCACCTGTGCCAAGAACAAGGGTCTTCCCTTCATCCTCCGACCAGACCATCACCACCAGTGCCTCAGGCATTGCTTGGAGCACTCGCATAGCAGGCAGGTGCACCCAAGGTCTTTGGGATGCCCAGCACCTTCCTTTAAACATAAATCAGAAGGAAATTATGGCAGTACAAAAGGCTCTGACATCCTCCAAACCCCATCTCAGGCCAGGGGTTCTCCTTATCAAAACGGACACCACCACCACAGTAATGTGGTATATCAACAAACAGGGGAGGGACCTTCTTACCCTCTGTGCAAGCTAGCCATGAACCTCTGGCTGACGGCTGCCTCCATGGGATTACACCTAATCGCCCAATACCTTCCAGGGGTCATCACCACCTAAGCAGAAACTTACTGGGCCCCCAAGAATGGCAGCTCCACAGAAAAAAAGTTTTGCAAGTCATTCGGGAGTGGGGAACTCCGGAGGTGATCTTTGTGCTTCGCACCTGAATCACCAGCTGAAAAAATTCTGTACCAGGGAGTTATCACCACCTAGTGTGGAAGGTGGATGCCTTGACCTTCCCTTGGAACTCCCTCTTTGTGTACACATTCCCTCCTATGTCTCTTATTCCCAAGGTACTGATCAAGATAAGGGAGGAGAGATCAAAGGCCATCCTCATTGCTCCAGATTGGCCCAGACAACATTGGTACCCCTTTACTGCGCAGCCTGACATTACAGCCTCCCAGGCAGCTTCCCCTGATCTCAGACATCTTGACCCAGGTGGGGGGGTGCTGCACCCAGACTTGCAGACTGTCAAACTGTCAGTCATGACTAATACTTTAAAAGCAAACCGGTCCTAGACATTATCACAGAGGCCAGAAGGCCCAGCACCAGAAAATCTTACTCAGTGAAATGGAAAAGATTCTGCTCCTGGAGCCAGTCCAGAGGGGGCAGTACCTCACAACTTTCCATCCCTCTTATCCTGGACTACCTAGCCGAGTTACTCAATAGTGGCCTGTCCTTCTCTTGTATTAAAATCCATGCTTCAGCCATTTCAGCTCATTTTGATTCAGACCAGCCCCTCTTCTCACATCCTTTGATTAAACAATTCCTCAGAGGGGCTTCTAATATCAGACCTCCCAGAAGGCCCACCCACACCAGCCTGGGACCTGAATTATGTTTTAGAAAAACTAACCTTACCACCATTTGAACCTGCTGCTTCAGCAGAATTGAGATACCTCTCCTGGAAGACTGCTTTTCTACTGTCACCTCAGCCAGAAGGGTTTCAGAATTTCAGGCACTCCTGGCCATTGAGTCCTTCGTAATTTTCCATGCAGACAGGGTCTCCCTGAGGACTAACCCCTCCTTTATGCCCAAGGTGGTATTTAATGTGACCCTCAACCAGGCCATACATCTACCCACCTTCTTTCCTAATCCTCAAAACAAGGGGGAAAGAATTCTGCACTCACTAGACGTGCACAGACAATTCAGATCCTACCTGGACCGTACTAAACCCTTCAGAAAAAAAGACCAGCTTCTTGTCCGCTTTGCCCCAGGGGCAGAGGGGAAGCCCATTTCCAAGCAAACCATTTCCAAATGGATATCATACTGTATTAATTTCTGCTACAGACTACATGGAAAACCACCCCTAAGTCTGTTCATACCCATTCCACTAGGGCAACCTCCACTTCCACAGCATTCCTCAGAGGAGTTCCCACCAGAGACATCTTGGAAGCTGCCACCTGGACCTCTGTCCATATCTTTACAAAGCATTGCCACATACCTCTTTTCTGTAAGGCTAGGGCAGGGTTTGCCTCTGCAGTTCTGCAGGGCTTGCTGACCCATGCCTAGGGCGCTAACTAATCCTTCCACCCCTCTCCTCAACTTTGGGAATCCTCCCACAGTTGATTACTGCAGCAGTGAAACACGAAGAACATAGTACAGTTGTGTACACTTAACATAAATGTAGATGTCCTAGTCTAGTCACTGTTGCAGTCCTGGATATTCTTCGTGTTTCACTGTTGCAGTCATCACACTTGGGTCATTTGCCTGCAGGTAGCCCTCAGTTGGCCCGAATAGCAGAGACTTAGTATTTCTGCATCGGTTCCTGTCGCTTCAGGACTGACGTCAGGTTGTCAGGGGTATAAAAACAGGCAGCTGACGCCATTACATCAGTCTTTCTTGCCGAGGAGCCTGAAACGGAAGCAATTTGCACGAGTGCCGGTCGGCCGCTATCTAAGTTTTCGTCTCCGAGTTGAGTCATCCTGAAGTCTTCTAAAGCCAAGTACTCCATTGGGGATCCTTTTTTCTCGCTCTAACCGATGTCAGAAAAAGTTAACAATTGTCTCGCCTATGGAAAGCAAATACCACGCCAAGATTTCCATTCTTACTGCGTCACCTGTTTAGGCCCAGACCAAGACGTACCTCGCTGTTGGTTTTGTGCATTGTTCAACGCCCAAACTATTCATCATCAGACTTTATTGTAGCTGAATAGTTGAGTTTTCGATCTCTGTATTTCAAAATGGCTTTGGTAAGCCATCCATCTACCGATCTTCTGAAAAAAACATAAGGACAAAGAGACTGCACAGGTCCAAAACTGCCGACAATGCTTCTGTTAAGCTAGTCGCCAGTTCTTTGGTACTCAGGCACTTTTGCAGCCCCTGATGCCCGCTTTGATGGATTCGTAGGCTGCTACCGAGACCCGTTCGGAGTCCGTATGCCATGAGACTCTTCTTTGACTATGGAATTTGCGGATGTCTCTACCTTGGATAGGTCCGGAGCCACTGTGCAGGCACCGACGTCTGAGAAAATTCTTTGCATTACCGATTTTCGACAGACGATGACTTTCGCGTCTTCAATTCTTTCTAAAACTACCGAGTTTCTAAGGTGAAGGGTATGAGCTACTTCTAAAAAACTGACGACCCCAACTCAAGCGCCTGCTTCCTTGCCACAATCTCAAATGCTTAAAATGGCAGAAGACCTGATTATGCTGATTAGGGGAAGCCAGCCCTCTCCTGCCAAGAGAAAGAGACCTGTCCCCAGCAGCTTTAACTGACCAAGAGTCTGACTCTGAAGTTTATCAATATGAAGACATGCCTTTATCTGCCTATGAGGATTCAGATGCAGAGGAATCCATTCCTTCTGCTTCCCCTCCAGAGGATTTTTCTTTTGGTGGAACCCTACATACTTTGAGACAGAATTTCCACTGGAAATGCCAGGATTATCCTCAGTCCAAAGAGAGACTCTGGGAATTTTTAGATTTACCACAGCACATGCCCTTCGTTATCCCTCCTGTTCTGGATGATGTGGATGATGTCTTTGTGATCCAGTCTAACCCCTAATACTTTACCCTCTGCTCCAAGGAAACCAGACAGGTACTATAGAGTCCCTGACTTTCACAAATTTATTTTCAAAAATCCTACTGCTGACCCAGAGGTCATCCCCCAAGGGCCTAAAGGAATAAAAGCAACTACAGCTAAGAATCCCACCCCTTCGGACAGGGATTCCCGAGCTTTAGACAGATGGGGTAAAAAAGTATACACCTCTGCAACTCTCGCTATTAGAGCATTGAATTGCCAGTTCCACATGCTGAAATACCAGCAACATACCATTGAACTTAAGCAAAATTTATCTACCTTTCCTGAGTGTGCAGAAAATAAAGAATTATAGGAGCTTATGCATTCTGCAAGCCAAGTCAACATGCATACCCTGCAATGTGGTTTGACACCCTAGAAGCAGCTTGCAGGGCAGCAGTCACAGGTTCTGTATTTAGAAGGCATGCTTGGCTTAAGGAGCAAGACCTTGCCAGACCATGTCACATCAAAATTACTGGATGCTCCTTTGAACAAGCACAGTCTGTTTGGCACCAAAGCAGATGAGGTTTTAAAAAAAAAAGATGGAAGAAAAAGCTAAGTCTGCAGACAGTCAAAGATTTTTTGCAAGTGCAGCCTCCAAGATTCAGTAAGCATTGCCTCTCAAAACACTGGCCCTTTCCAGCCCCCTCAAGGCCATATCAAACTAGACCCAGAGGAAACAGACCCCCCGAGGCAAAGTCTCAGGGTATACAGAGATCTAAGGAATGCAGTACCTCCACTTCTAAAATGGGGAGTGCTAAGCCACCCCCTTACGTAAAGAATTTACAATGACTTCTCAATTCCACTTCTCACTTCTGCCCAATTGCTCGTGCCCCTAGGAGGAAAAGTTGCCCACCATACAAAAAACTGGACTTCCATTACCAACGACCGATGGGTCCTCAACATAGTATCCCAGGGGTACAGATTGTATTTCCACATGCTGCCAACCCCAAAAGGGTTCCCAGACCTTCCTCCAAACCAGTGGGCAGAAGCACAAAACCAAGTTCAGTCCCTGCTCTCCATAAGGGCAATCCAGCATGTTCCTGCAGAACAGATAAGCCCAGGTTCTTATTCCACACGTTTCCTGGTACCCAGAAGAGAGGGCACCTGTCACCCAATCTTAGATCTATCCATTCTAAACACCTTCTTGGTGGTACCAAAATTCAAAATGCTCACCCTCCAACAGCTTCCACGTATGCTGTCCAAAGATGCCCGGTTAGCCACCCTCGACCTAAAGGAAGCCTACCATCATATTGGGTGACTTCAACTACCCGAATATAGACTGGGAACATTACTCAAGCCCTAACTTTCTAGCCCAACGGTTCCTGGAGTTCATAAATTCAAATGCCATGGAACAGCTAGTCACTGTTCCCACGAGAGGAGAAAATATACCAGATCTCATTGTCACAAACATGGGGACAAAATGCTCCACACCGGAAGTACATCCCTCATTGGTGAGATCTGATCATAAACTAATCTCACTGGAAATCCACATCCCGCCCCCACCCCAAACAAAAAAGACCATAGTGAAGAACTTCTCTAAAGCAAACTTCACACTACTCAAGACTGGTGTAGTATCCTTCAAGGCCCCTGAGCCAGAGGAAACCACAACCCAAGCTGTGGAAGCCCTTACAAATGCCTTCTATGAACACCTCCAGGACTGCATGGATCAGGCAATCCCAAATAAAACCAAGACTCTTTCCACAAAGGGCAACGTCCAGTCTGGTGGACCCCAGCCATTAACAAACTTTACAATAAGAGGAGAAAGCTATTACATGATAGAACAAAATCCATAAAAGGGAAGTCACCCCTGATCATTATTAGTAAAAAAATACGAGCACTCATAAAATCAACTAAGGCCAATTTTGAGAGAAAAATTGCCATGGATTCAAAGGACAATCATAAGGCCTTTTTCAGCTATGTTAGGAACCTGGGTGGAAACTCCCAGATATGCTCAGAATTAGTCCAAAATGATACAAAAATCACTGAACCCACAGACATTGCCAACATACTGGCAGACAGGTTCAGTGCAAACTTCACCCCCCCTAAAGGAGAGATAACTATCCCAGCCGAGTGTAGCCTCCCAGACATCTCAAATGCGCAGGTGAAAGCTGCTCTCTCTAAAGCTAAAAACACAGCATCAATGGGACCGGATGGTGTCCCCGGCTGTGTGCTACACGAGCTAAATGAGGAATTAACCCCACACATAAGGCAGCTGTTTAATCTCAGCCTTACCACAGGATACGTGCCCAAGGAGTGGCGTACGGCAACTGTGGTCCCACTCCACAAAGGCGGCCTCACGGACCCTGGTAATTACCGCCCCATAAGCTTAAGTCTAGTCTGCAAAGCTATGGAGAGGATCATAATGGAGCTCATAAATAAAGATATAGGGGACTTGCAGACATTGGACCCGACCCACTTTGGCTTTGTCAAGGGAAGATCATGCCTTTTGAACTTGGTCGACTTCTTCAACACAGTCACCAAGGCCATTGATGAGGGAAAGGCAGTCCATACAGCCTACCTTGACCTTGCAAAGCTTGACACAATACCCCACTCGGGTATTGTAGAAAAACTTACCAGCTTAAATGTAAACCCATATGTCACAAGATGGGTTGCAAACTGGCTTAAGGACAGAACCCACAGGGTTAGAGTTGCTGGCGCTGTGTCAGACTCCAAGCCGGTCACAAGTGGTGTCCCACAGGCTCGGTCCTTGGCCCCTATTGTTTGGCATCTACTTCTCAGAAGTACAGGCCAGCATGGGAGGACTTTGGCTGACAAAGTTTGCAGACGACTGCAAACTGGGCGCCATAGTGGAAAGTGCATCGGACACGGATATCCTTCAGAAGGGACTCACGGAAACAGATAGCTGGTGCCAGAGCCATGGCCTGAAGTTAAACGCCAAATAATGTATAGTCATACCCTTCGGGAAAAACAAGGTAACCCCAAGCTACCATATAGGTGGCAATCCACTAAGCACAGAAGAGGTTATCGGGGACCTGGGGACCCAGGTTGACAGTGGCCTTTCTTTTGACACTCACATTGCTAAAGTGGTTAGAAAGACCTTCTACATTGCCCACCTGATCATGAAGGATTCACATCCAGATCTAGTGAGGTCATTGTTCCCTGTACTCTTCACTTATCAGACCAATGATTGAGTACAATGCCCCATTCGGGATGTATCTCACCAGACATCTGCAGCAATTGGAGAGACCCCAAAAGTTCCTCACCAAAAGGATAAAGGGACTCCAAAATCTGTCATATGCTGCCAGATTGAAGAAACTCCAACTCTATTCAGTCGCATACCGTCTGCTCAGAGGTGACATGTGCCTGACATACAAGGCCATGTCCAACCCGGAATTAATGGACATGCTCCACCTCAAAAAATCCAAATCCACCAAAACCACTAGAGCAAGCAACTTAAACCTTAGCACGGATATAAATAGGACGTGCTGGAGGGATAGATTTAGAGACTCCCTATGCTGTGGAATAAAATCCCGGTCCATGTGAGGCAGAGCACCTCGCTGACTCTGTTCAAGAGAAATCTAGACCTGTGGATGGGAGATCGTAGGTTTACCCCGGGAATCATCTCTGTGTCACTGCTGGACAGAGGCACAACAAACTAATGGGCACAGTATTTTTTCATATAAGGGGTGGTGTAAGCCACAAAAATTTGTGCTAGGCTTATAAATGCCTTAGGGCAGACAGCCTAGTATAAACCTATGAATCTGCACATCCCTATCAGGGACTCATGCAGGAAATATCTACATTTCAGGGCAAGATCTATGCTTTATCAGTTCTCTGCACTTCCCTTTGGCTTATCCACTGCTCCCAGAGTCTTCACAAAATGCCTGGCTCCAGCCATCGCCTATTGCAGACAGAGAAAGATTCAAATATATCCTTACTTGGCCGACTGCCTGATTCAGGCAGAGAGTCAGGAAAAGCTGCTGCAGCACCTGACATTTGTAAAGGACCTTCTAACCTCCCCGGGGTACACTATCAACGAGAAGAAATCAAAACTAGTCCCCACTCAAAAGATTGTATTCCTGGGAGCAAGCTTGGTCACAGCATCCCAGATGGCATTCCTTACTCCAGAAAAACAAGCCTATCTGACAGGCTACTTCGCTCAAATGGCCTCCAGAACCCAGCTATCCGCAAGGAAAATCCTGCAGGCTGTAGAGTTCATGGCCTCCTGCATTCTATTAATTCCATATGCCCGACTGCATATGAGGAAACTTCAGTGGTACTTAAAAAGCCTTTGGCGCCAACTTTCTCAGGACTTGGAAACGGTCATACCTTGTCTCAGGACAGAGTTTGTTTGGTGGACAGCAGCATGCAACCCCAACAAGGGACTTACTTTTACACAACCCCATGCCGCCCAGACCCTAACCACAGACTCATCAGACTATGCCTGGGGGGCACATCTGGACGGCAGGTGCATTCAGGGCCACTGGAGCCCAAATCAAATTCATCTGCACATCAACGAAAAAGAGATGCTAGTTGTTCAGCATGCACTGACCGCTTTCAGATCCCTACTCTCACCAGGGCCCCCATCTAATAAAAACCGACAACACAACAGTGATGTGGTACATCAGCAAGCAGGGGAGAACCCACTCTTACCCACTCTGCAGGCTAGCCATGACACTGTGGAACACTGCTTTGGCTATGCATATTCACCTGCAAGCTCAATTCCTGCCAGGCAAACAAAACTCTGTCAGACTACTTAAGCAGAAATCTCCTAGACCCTCGCGAGTGGCAGTTAGACCTCAACACCTTCAGTCTTCTAACCCAGAAGCGGGGTACCCCAATGGTGGACCTATCTGCCTCCGTTTACAGTCCCCAGCTCAGCAGATTCTCCACCAGGGTACCTCACAGCAAAGCCTGGAAGGTGGATGCCCTCTCCTTCCAGTTTGTAAACCTCTCAATCTGTGCATTTCCCCCTCTGCCTCTTCTTACAAGAGTGCTACTCAAGGTAAGACAGGAAAGACCAAGGGCAATCCTGATTGCCCCAGACTGGCCACGCCAACACTGGTAGCCACTACTGTGTAGTCTGTCACTGGTGCCACCTTGGCACCTACCACAGATCCCAACCCTCCTCACTCAGCAAGAGGGACAGATCTTGCATCCACAACTGCAAACCCTGAAACTTGCAACCTGGCTTATTCCTTGAATTCTCCTCCAGTGGCCAGCCTAAGCGAGCAGGTGCTGGACATCATTCTTGAAGCCAGAAGACCTAGTGCAAGGAAATCCTATGCTGATAAGTGGAAAAGTTATTGTTCCTGGAGTCGCTCTAAAAGAGCGGACACAGCACAACCCTCCTTTACCTCTCATCCTGGATTACCTAGCAGACCTACTCCACAGAGGCCTATCCTTCTCTTCCATTAAGATTCGTGCCTCTGCCATGTCTGCTGTTTACAGCACTGAGCCACCTCTCTTGTCTCACCCTCTCATCAAACAGTTCCTGAGAGGGACTAACAATTTAAGGCCACCAAGAAGAGCCCCCACCCCTGCTTTGGGGGCTTAACTTTGTGCTGGAAAAGCTCATGCTACCTCCCTTTGAGCCTGCAGCATCAGCAGAGTTAAAATTTCTCTCTTGCAGAACAATCTTGCTTCTGCCCATCACTTCAGCTAGAAGAGTGTCTGAGCTACAAGCACTTATGGCTGTGGAACCCTTCATTATTTTTCATACTGACAGGGTCTCCCTCAGGACTAACCCTACTTGTATGCCTAAAGTGGTTTCCAGTGTGGCTCTCAACCAATCTATCCATTTGCCCACCTTTTTCCCTAATCCTCAAAATAAGGGGGGAAAGGATCCTGCACTTTTTAGACGTGCACAGACAGCTCAGAGTCTACCTTGATAGGACTAAGCCCTTCAGGAAATCTGACCAGTTTCTAGTCAGCTTTGCACCAGGGTCAGAGGGCAAGGCCATATCAAAACAAACCATCTCAAAATGGATAGCACACTGTATCCATTTCTGTTACAAACTCCATGGGAAACCACCCCATCAGGGGGTCAGAATGCATTCCACTAGGGCAACTTCAACCTCTACAGCATTCCTCAGGGGAATCCCTACCAGGCACATTCTGGAAGCTACTACTTGGAGTTCTGTTCACTCCTTCACCAAGCATTACCACCTGCCTATCTTTTCCAAATCCAGGGTGGGTTTTGAAGCAGCAGTCCTGCAGGGCATCCTAGCCAGCCCCAACTCTTCTCGACTGCCTCCACCCATTCTTCAGCTTTGGGAATCAACCCAAGTGTGATAGCTGCAACAGTGAAACACGAACAACATAGTACAGTTGTACACTTACCATAAATGTAGATGTTTGAGTGTATTCACTGTTGCAGTCCTGGTTTCCCACCCTCCAGCCCCCTTTGTCTCTCTCTCCCACCTTCTCTATTTCTCTTACTCACCCTTTACATGGCTATTGGTATTTACTTTTTACTGGTGGTGTTTTTTCCCCCTATTTGGGGGCTCCTGACATTTGGGGCAAGAAAAACTGATGTAATGACATCGGCTGCCTGTTTTTATACCCTTGATGACCTGATGTCAGTCCTGAAGCGACAGCAACTGATGCAGAAATACTAAGTCTCTGGTATTCAGTCGACTGAGGGCTTACCTGCAGGCAGATAACCCAAGTGTGATGACTGCAACAGTGAATACACTCTAACATCTACATTTATGGTAAGTGTAACACAACTGTACTTTTCCCTCCCTCCTTATATCCTCTTTCCTTAGGTGCACATAAGCTTCCCACGGTGGCTTTTAGCCACCAGGACCTCTTTACCATATTTCCTTGTGCTTCTGATGGGTTAGGGCAAGAAAAACTGATGTAATGGCATTGGCTGCCTTGCTTTATAGCACTGGCGACCTGACATCAGACTACAGGCGACAGCAGCTGACGCAGAAACACATTGACTCTGGTATTCGGGCCGGCCGAGGGCTACCACAGGTGATGACTGCAGCAGTGAGTACACTCTAACATCTACATTTATGGTAAGTGTACACAACTGTACTTTCCCTCTCCCAGGACCGACAATGGTTTCCCTTGCCCACTGAAGGGACCCCAGCAGCCACAGAGGGCATGGCTAATGCCTTGTCCCATAGTGGCTGTAGGTGCTACACCAGAGGGATCCATGGTAAAAGATGAGTGGTCTGAGGTGCAACAAATGGCCATAGCAGAGTCGCCCACCTGCATCTGAGGCAAATTGTTAGCCTGCTGTCGTGGCAAAGGCTGTTTGCTTAACTTTTTCTTTTTGTGGCCAGAAAGAGGACCAACTGTAGGAATGGCAATGTGTTCCATGATCAAGTCAAAAATGGTGCCTCTGTCCTGAAGAAAACCAACAACAATGCCAGTAAAGCTACCCATCCACAACAATGCCAGTAAAACTGCCGGTCCACAAAAGTTACTTTTTTTTTGCCAGAAAAACAGTCAAAAGCACTTTCAAACACTGTGGCAGCCCCACAGCCTTAAAACAAAACAAAAAAATTATCCATAGAAAACAGTTTATCAGTTAGGTAACACTGCTTATTAAATTGACATAAATGAGTGCTCTGTTTAAAAATGTTACAGTCTGGAAACATTCCATTAAACACAAGACTCCTAGCTTTAAAAAAATAACTTTCCTGAAGAAAAAAAGTAATTAAACATTAGTAAAAACCTAAGAAAATGAAAGTTTTTCCCTCAACAGGATCTGCTCAGCTAATGAAAGCACAAGTCCGCATTTGATTTTCAAAAGCCTCCAAGGAATGTACTGTTTGGTGGCTATAAAGCTCTGAAGGGCTTTGCACCCAAACTTGTATTTCAGTCAGCTCAGCTCGAGCTGCTTGATAGTTTGGGTTTGTGGAAGTTTCCCTGACATAGCTCTCAACCTTCCATTTCTAAAATGAGGAGCACTAGCCCTCATAATGTGGAACAAATGGGCAAAATGTGGAACACATACTAATGGCTTACTAACAACTTCAACTAGGAGGGTCATAGGATGGTCAAAATATGCTGTTTTTACTTATAAAGAAGACATGTTAATGAATTAGTAGGGTTCATTTCTACTTGCAATGGATTTCACAAAAAAAGTTCCTATCACTGAATGTGTGACAGTCTTTCAATGTGGAACATTTTTGGAACTTGGAGGAACATGAACTTTTTAAGACCCCAAATGAGGTACGTTACTCGTAATGAGGTACACTTGAAGCTGGCAGGATATAACCCATGTAGCTAAGGCTACTGTAGCAGTGATCAGTATGAAGAACATGTATTAATTGGTAATGCAGATGTGACTGGTTAAAAGAAAGGTTGTACAAGGGCTCTGAACATTAAAGAGCATTTCAGAACATCACAAGTTTACTGAAGTTTTTTTTTTAATGTCATATTCATAGTATGCATACATTTGGAAGTCTAATTTTTTTCTTTGCATCATTTATTTATATATATATATATATATATATATATATATATATATATATATATATATATATATATATATATATATATATATATATATAAAATTATGTGAGAACTGATTGTAACACCATGACTATTCTTTATATAACAACTTGACATTTATTAATCACTCTATATTGGTAAAACAGTTTGCAACCTTGGTGAATATGAGCTGTTAAGCATGGTAAACTAAAAAAAATGTTATCAAGTACTGTACTATATCATTGTTTCCCATGTTTAAATTTTGTGATGATTATTTTTGATACATTTGTGCACCAGTGGTGAGTTTAAATATAGAAAATGTTAATGGCAAATTGTGTTTAAATGCTAGCGAAATAGTGGAATATCTGATTTAAGTTGTTCACAGCTGCCAACATTCCATTAAGGAGGTGTCAAATTCCTGTCTGCTGATAGGCTACAAGCATGTGCCTGAAGCTGTGAATAGCAGTTAAGATTTAAATGGGAGAAAAATGTCTTAAATTGATTAAAGCAGATTTTGCTGTATTCATTTAATTTAAAATTTCTCACATTTAAAGCTGCTTAATTGCAATATTGAGTACTACTAATTCAGTTCTGTAATTACGCCTCATTGTAATGATAGTTCTGTGTGTGGTGTGTTTTTCAAGTACTGTAAGGTTGAATAAGACAGGGCAGCCCCCACAACCACCTGCAAGCATGTAGCAGAACACTGTATGACCAGAGCTCCGACTGCAAGCAAGTTGAAGGAAATATGTTATTTTTATGACTCTGGCCACTTGAGTTGCCCTTGACACACATTTAAAGATAGCACATAGGAAATGTGACATTAAGTGTACAGACAGGCTTGTAACCATAAATTAGATTTTGAAAGTACAACTCTCTGTACCTTAGGTTTTCAAACTTAACATCTGCAGTTAGTCTAGAGTTTAGCAGCAGAGGTATCGATGGGGATACCTAGATACAACCACGATGTTCATTGTGTTACCCTGCTGCAGTCATCACACTTGGGTTATCCTGCCATCAGGCGGTCCCGCAGTCTGTCTGAGTTCCAAAGTCTTGGTCCAGCGTCGGTTGCTGTCGCTTCTTCCCTGATGTCACTGTGCCAGGGGTATACAAGAGGCATCCAACACCATTTTCTCCAGTCTTTCTTGCCACGTGGTGCCCGAAGCAGAAGCAGTTCGCAAGTGCCAGTCGGACGACACCTGAGATTTTCAAATCGAATTTCAGTCCAAAGTCTTCAATAAAGCTAAGTACCCCGTTGGGGAACATTTTCTTGCCTCAGTCCGATGTCAGAAAAAGTTAACAATTGCATTTCTTGTGGGAAGCAAATACCTCATAAAGACTTCCATTCTTATTGTATTCCTTGCGTAGGCCCAGACCACGACATCACAGGTTGTCAGTTTTGTGCTAGGTTTAATAAACAAACTATCAAATGCCGTTTTGACTTCGCACGACATTACTTTGGTAGGAAATTTAATTATATCATGTCGTCGGAGAAGCCGACGACCGGCATGCATAAAAAACGCAAGGATAAGGACAGGCAGCCTAGGAACAAGCCAGACTCTGAGGCTTCTGCTGGACTTGTCGCCGGTTCTCCGGTTTTCAGTGAGGCGCCTACGCAGCCCCTGACAACCGCAGAATTGGAACCCCAGATAGCTTCAGATTCTCAAGCGGAGTGTACTAGGCCATCGCAGCCATCTTCATTAGGCCCTTCCGACGCCGGAGCAGAAGGAGATCCAGGTGCAGTAGAAACACCTTCGGTTGCAGAAGGTGTCTTTGGACTGACTACGCTCACCATTAAATCTTATGCTAAGCTTAAAACTCCATTAAAACCAAAAAAGACTGTACATCAGTCTCTAGTTCAAGGCCCCATGCCTAAGAAACAGATGCTTAAGATGGCTGAAGATTTGATTACCCTAATCAGGGGTTTCCATCCCCCTCCAGATAAAAGACCAAGACAAGAGGAGGATTATGCTTCCTCTGACCAGGTTTCTATTCCCTCAGATTCTTCTGAGGAACAGGATTACGCGTTCCCCCCTTATGAAGACTCTGATGCTGAAGACTCTATTCCCTCAGCATCTCCCCCTGAAGACTACTCCTTTGGGGAAACTTTACATACCATGAGGGAACATTTCCGCTGGGAAGGCCAGGACTACTCTGATTCTAAGAAAAGGCTCCGAGAGTTGCTTTTACTACCCCAGCACAGACCACTTGCTATCCCTCCAGTTTTAGACATTGTGGATGATGTTTACTTGGAGTCTAGTCTAAATCCAGACTCTCTACCTCCTGCTCCAGCCAAAGCAGACAGATACTACAGAGTACCTGACTCGCACAAATTCCTTTATAAAAGCCCTGTGGCTGACCCAGAAACAATTTCCCAGGGTCCCAAAGGAGCTAAAGCTTCTATGGCTAAAAATCCTGTGCCCTCTGAAAGGGATTCCAGAGCAGTAGATATATGGGGAAAGAAGATGTTCACCTCCGCTACCCTGGCTATGAGAGCATTACATTGTCAGTTTCACATGCTGAAGTATCAGCAATTCCTACTGTCTCAATTAAAACAAAAAATGAGCACACATTCTGAACAGTCTGAATTCAAGGAAATGCAGGATCTGTTCCATGCAGCTGAACAGGTGGGCAAACGTACTTTTACAATGTGGATTTGATTCATTGGAAGCTTCCTGTAGAGCAGCTGTTACTGGGTCTGTCATACGTAGACATGCTTGGTTAAAAGAACAAACCCTACCTGATCATGTTAAAGCAAAATTATTGGATGCACTTTTACAGCAGGATGTATTATTTGGTGTCAAAGCAGTAGAGGTTTTAAAGAAAATGGAGGATAAGGCAAAGTCTATGCAGACGGTCAAGGATTTTTTACAGGTACAGCCCTCTCGTTTCAGCAGAAATTGGCCAACAAAAAACTGGTCCTTTCCAGCTTCTGACAGATCTCAGAAGGGCAAATACAGACGCCCAAGGGGCAGAGGTCCGTCACAAGGCCCTTACAAACCTCGCCATTGGGGTTCTGCTACCCAGAAAGGAGGAGAAGACAGGCCCCAAGCTAGCAGAAGACAAACACAATGACTCAACCCTCAAACTACCGAGAAAATCTCTCTTGGCATCTCCCTTGGGAGGAAAATTAGCACTTTTTGCAGACAACTGGCACATCATCACAAAAGACAAATGGGTCCTAAACATTCTCACAAGGATACAGATTCCACTTTCATACCTTGCCAAGGATAAAAGGAATGCCAAACCTGCCACCAAATCAATGGGCAGAGGTACAAAAACAAATTACAGCTCTCATGGACATGAGAGCCATTCAACAGGTACCTACACAGGAGCAAGGACAAGGATTTTACTCAAGACTCTTTCTAGTCCCAAGAAAGGACAAAGCATGGAGACCCATTCTGGATCTTTCAATTCTGAACACCTATCTGCAAGTACCAAAATTCAAGATGCTAACACTACAGCAGCTTCTTCCCATGCTGGGCAAGAATGCTTGGCTAGTAACGTTGGACCTCAAGGAGGCATACCTGCATGTCCCTATCGGACAAAATTGCAGAAGATACCTCCGCTTCATTGCAGGGTCAGCACATTATCAATTCTCTGCACTGCCCTTTGGCTTATCTACTGCGCCCAGGGTCTTCACAAAATGCCTGGCACCAGTAATTGCAAACTGCAGACAGAGGAATTCAAATATACCCATACCTGGACGACTGCCTTATTCTAGCAGAAAGCAAGGACATTCTTTTAAAGCATCTGGCATTTGTCAAACACCTTCTAAGTTGCCTAGGGTACATAGTAAACGAAAAGAAATCAAAACTAGTGCCCTCACAAAACATAATATTCCTGGGTGCCAGCTTGAATACAACGGCCCAGATGGCTTCTCACGCCAGACAAGCAACAACAGCTGACTCAATACTTCAAAATAATGGCAACAAAGACCCAACTCCCTGCAAGAAAAATTCTGCAAGCCTTGGGATTCATGGCATCTTGCATACTACTAATACCATTTGCAAAACTGCAAGTGAGGAAATTACAATGGTACCTGAAAAGCGTATGGACTCAGCACAGCCACAGCTTGGAAACAATGATACCACTCATTCCCTGCCTTCAACAGGAGTTTCTGTGGTGTGCACAGGCATGTCACCTCAACAAGGGTCAGCCTTTCACCTTACCCACAGCCAGGCAAACTATGACAACAGATGCATCGGACTATGCCTGGGTGAGCACACGTCAGGACAGTGCATTCAGGGCAAATGGACTACAGATCAAAGGCATCTGCATATCAGTCAAAAAGAAATGCTAGCAGTACAGAATGCCCTAACAGCTTTCGAGGACCTCTTACACCCAGGACAACTAATAATAAAGACGAGCAATTGGACTTGCCAGGAGTATCCAAATAAAGGTCGGAAACCAAGAGAAGGTTTCTAAATAGAAAATTTCTTTATTAAAAAATTGGTTTTTAATAAAGAAATTTTCTATTTAGAAACTTTCTCTTGGTTTCCGACCTTTATTTGGATACTCCTGGCAAGTCCAATTGCTGGTTTTGGTCGTTTTTTGGCTTGCTTCCATCCTTGAATTTGGTTTTTAATAGACGGACAATACCACAGTAATGTGGTACATAAACAAGCAAGGGGGCACACATTCCTAGCCTCTATGCAGGCAAGCAATGACCTTGTGGAACACAGCACTGTCTTAACCAAGTTCAACTACAAGCACAATTCCTGCCAGGAAAGAAAAACACATTGGCAGGCGACCTCAGCAGAAACATCATGGATCCCCACGAGTGGAAACTAGATCCACAAGTATTTGCAATGGTAACTCAAAAATGGGGGCGCCCAGACATCTGTTTGCCAACCCCCAAAACTACCAACTTCAAAAATTTTGCACAAGGACATTCCACCCACAAGCTTGGAAAGTGGACGCCCTCTCATTCAGTTGGAAAACATTAACAGTGTATGCCTTTCCTCCACTACCTCTTCTAGCAAAGGTACTGCTGAAAGTCAGATTAGAGAGGCCACAAATGATACTCATTGCACCAGACTGGCCAAGCCAGCACTGGTATCCAATTCTAAGGAACATGGCCCACGGCCCACCATGGATTTTACCACAAATTCCTCACCTACTCACCCAGCGAGACAATCGGATTCTACTCAGTCAGCTCAAGACTTTAAACCTGGCTGCATGGCAAATTACCTAAACAACCAGCCAACACCTTTATCCAAAGCTATTATGGATGTCATTCTGTAGGCCAGGAGGCCCAGCACCAGGAAAACCTATTCAGAAAAATGGAAAAGATTTTGCGTCTGGAACCAGGCTAAAGGCCAAAATCCCTTTGATCCCAACATTCCTCAGATTCTACAATATTTAACTGAGATGCTGCACAAAGGACTTTCCTTTTCATCTATTAAGATCCACGCCTCAGCAATTTCAGCTCATTACAACACGGATCCTCCTTTATTTTCGCATCCACTCCTAAGACAGTACCTCAGAGGGGCTAAGAACATAAGACCACCCAGGAGAGCACCAACACCTACTTGGGATCTCAACTTTGTTCTGGAAAAGCTTACACTGCTGCCCTTTGAACCAGCTTTTTCAGCTGATTTAAAATTTCTTTCATGGAAAACTGCCCTGCTACTAGCAATAACCTCAGCTAGAAGAGTCTCAGAGCTACAGGCACTAATGGCATTGGAGCCTTTCCTCATTTTTCATCAAGACAGTCTCTCTCTCTGAACTAACCCTTCCTTTATGCCAAAGGTGGTATCCAGTGTGGCCCTAAACCAAACCATTCATTTGCCCACCTTTTTCCCAAATCCCCGGAACAAAGGAGAAAGACTCCTGGACTCTCTGGACATTCACAGGCAATTACGTTACTACTTGGATAAAACTAAGGCTTTCAGAAAAACTGACCAGCTCTTTGTAGCCTATGCTACAGGATCACAAGGAAAAGCTATCTCAAAACAGACCATTTCAAAATGGATAGGACATTGCATACGTTTCTGCTACACGCATCATGGGAAACCGGTACCTGCTAACATTAGGTCCCACTCCACCAGGGCTACAGCTACATCAGCAGCCTTTCTCAGGGGGGTGCCAACCAAGGAAATTCTGGTAGCTGCAACTTGGCGTTCAGTGCACACCTTCACCAAACACCATCACTTACCTCTATATTCTAAGACTAGAGCTTGTTTTGCCACTGCAGTTTTGCAGGGCCTACTAGCTTCTAACCCTGTTTAACTCCACCACCCATCCTTAGCTTTGGGATTCAACCCAAGTGTGATGACTGCAGCAGGGTAACACGATGAACATAGTACAGTTTTGTACCTACCATAAATGTAGATGTTAGAGTGTTCACCCTGCTGCAGTCCAGGTTACCCTCCCTCCATCCCCTCTGAACTAGCTGGACTTATTTATACCATTTTATCCTATACAACCTCTGTGGTGTATTTGCTTGTGCCTGAAGGTATTGTTCTATTTTTATATAGCAATATATATATGTGTATATATATATATATATATATATATATATATATATATATATATACATACATATAGATATATACATACATACATACATATAGATATATATATATATATATAGCCTACCTATTTGGGAGCACCTGACATCTGGGGCAAGAAAAACTGAAGAAAATGGCGTCTGATGCCTCTTATATACCCCTGGCGCACTGACGTCAGGGAAGAAGCCACAGCAACCGACGCCGGACCAAGACTTTGGAACTCAGGCCGCCTGCGGGACCGCCTGACTGCAGGATAACCCAAGTGTGATGACTACAGCAAGGGTGAGCACTAGAACATCTACATTTATGGTAGGTACAAAACTGTACTTTATGCCAGCTTTGCGGGTTTTTTTTTTTTGCCATTGTAGTCATGGTAGTTGAATGATTGGGTTCATCTAGTCACTTGTGACCTGGATCCCCCTTGTCTTAAGTAGTTTCTGGCCTGGTATAAGTCTCTGCTCTGCTCTCATCTGCCCTGTACTACTTTGATGTCATGAGGATCATTTGCCGTTAACATGGTGAACATTTTTGTGTGTTTCAAGGGCTACGCCTTTAGAACTTCATAACATTTTTTTTTTGTCAGTCTTTCATATTCTGTGATGTAGTTGTATCAGTGTTTTGATTGTAAGCACTTGCATTTAAATTTAAAATATGAATCTATTCATGATTAAGTGAACATAGCAAGGGTGAATTAATTGCTGAATCTTAAAATGATTACGACAGCTTTGTTGGAGTACATTTGCAATCAGGATGCAGTTAATCTTTTCTTCAAACTAATTATAGCATACAAATATTTGACTTTTTTTTAATGCAGCCTTTTTATGATAATTATTCCTGATAGGCATTGGTGTACAAGTAATGACTTTCAAGCAAGTAAAATCAGGATCTGATGCTATCCATGTCATTATTCATCACGGATGGGACTTGGAGCAAGTGAAGGACAGATCTAGAGCTCAAGCTCCTCCCCTTCCCATAATTCCTTGCTGACATATGACACCCAGATGTAGTTTGCCGTGGAAAGGCTCGGACGTGTATCCTACAACTCAAGCAACTTCACTTCAGGTAAGTGAGAATTACCTTTGGGGGGGGGGGGCTTTCTTTCCTTGTAGTGTGGCTGGTTTAGATTTCATCTCCTCCCTGTAGCTTTTCTAAGTTTTTCCTGTGGGCTCCCACCTTTTCTGCCTGGGTCCTTCGGTGGTGTTTCTGGTTAGGGGTTTTTACCTTAGCTATTCCTCCCTTAACTAACTTCCCTTTAGTAAAGCAATCCTTTTTCTGGGGCCTTCTCTACCTTCCCCTTTTCCGTAGAGAAGGTGGGGGGTATTCGTTTGTGCCCTTTGTCTACTAAGATGTCCCAGAAGCCTTCTGGCTTTAAACGATGCTCCTTGTGCAGTCAGAAAATGCCCCATTCCAATTCGCATGAGGAGTGGTTATTGCCTAGGAGAGAGTCACATGGAGGTTGAGTGTGTCATTGGTGCCACATTCAACCCCAAGGCTCTCATGCATTGCAGGAATAAGCTGCTGTTAAAGGGACATGTGAAGGGGGCCCTCTAGCCTCCGGCTCCCCTCTAAGACTCCTGCTGATCCCAAAAGAAAGACCTCCTCTTCTTTCTCAAAGGTGTCCCCTGCAAAAAAGCCAAGGTTCTCTGATCGCAGATCCCTGGATCCGAGCCCAGCCTTTTTTTCTTCAGATCTGGGCTCTTCCACTCCGAAAGACTCTGATCATTCTTTTGGATCTGAAACCTTGGAGGCCCTCAGATCCTACTCGGCACAAGCTGTCTTTGGATCCAGCCCATCTGTTGGAGCAGTCTTCACTTCCGACTGAACTATCGGATCTGTCCAGGACTTCGGAACCAAAGGTTATATCAGATCCAGTAATCATTGATGGCTCCCCCTCGAGGACTAGAAGTTCGGGTCCAAGGCATAGAATTCGGTCTCCTTCCCGAGACCCCATAGTAGTGTCAAGTTCTCCGGCAAGGTCGGGACATTCTTCAGTATTTTCCAGGTCCTCCAGAAGTTTGTTTCCCATAGATATGAATAGGATGATGAGTTTTCTCAAGGCCCAAATTGAGTTGGGCTTGTTACCATCCCCATTTCAGTTGCCCTGGGGGTCTTCTCCATCTTCAGGACTTTGTTCACTTCATCCAGCCCATCCGAGTTTGGATAGCTAGGATCGGACCATTCCCTTTGAGAGGCAGATGGTGTCAGGTATCCCTCCCTTCCCGATGCCGTCAGGGTCCCTGGCAGGCTCTGTTCTGCTGGATTCGGAACTCGCTGTGCCTTAGTCCCACGAGGTCTATGCTAGTTCCCAGGGGGTGGGGTCAGGCCTGGAGTTTTTGGACCGTTCCCTCCCCTTGGGGGCCTCTGCACTGGACAGCTCGGGGCTGATATCTGGAGACGGTGCTGTGTCACGGTCCCTCCTTCCTGGGTGGCTGCAGCTGTGGGAAAGGAGGGGGGGCCTCATCCAGTCCATTGACCTTCTGGGCGGTAGAGGGGACCTTCTCCATCTGGGCAGTTACCTCTCCATCTTTTAGTCCTCCTCAGCCCCTTTTGACTTTGAGCAGCAAGCTGTCATCATCCTTCCAGGGTCAGCCCTCCTGGGAGTGCCTTCAGATGGCCATTTCCCCAGTAGGGGTCCTACCTCTTCAGAGTCCTCCCCAGATCCCACCATGGAGGATTCCCCTCAGAAGAGGACATGCAAGAGTAGGCACTTGGACTCCCCTAGAGAGTCTCTCACCAAAGATATGGATTTCTAGGAGGGAGACCGGTCCTCCAAACTTCCGTCTGAGGAAGTGTCCTTTAGGAACATCCTCGAAATTCTCAAGCAAAGAGGCAGTTTGTCTTCCCTCACCCTGTCTTCAGCGGAATCCTTGTTTCTGAAGGCCTTCAGGATGGGCCCATATTCTACCTGGGTGTCCCCCTGCATCCCACCCCTGCTGCTGACGGGCTCATAGAACTCCTCGCCGACAGGGCTTGGAAGAAGCCGGACACAGTGGAACCAGTCCCTAAAAAGGCTGATCAATTTCTTAGTCCTCCCAAGGATAAAACTTTTTTGGGTAAGGGCTTCCCCGTTGATGTCATCATGGTGGCCGCAGCTACTAAGAAAGAACTCATCAAGCAGAGCTCCACGGTCCATCCCCCCAACAGGGAGCTCAGGCAATTGACCACTTTGGAAAGTGAGTGTTTGCCTTAGCTACATTCGGACTGAGCGCAACCAATTACATGGCACATTTTGCATTTTTCAAAGGGATTTGGTCTCTGAACTCATAACTTCCCTTTCAGAATTGCTGCCTCTGAAGAGTCTTAAATTGGTCTCTCTGAAGCTATCCAGTCTAACTTCCCTGGCTAATGCTTCGATTAGGTTGATTGCCAGTGTGGCGGACGCCACCTTTTGAGTGGTGGGCACAAGCATTGCCATTAAATGACATGCCTGGCTTTGTTTTTGCTGGTTTGCGGAAACCTTCAAGGCGTCTTTCACTAACGTCACCTTTCAGATCAAACTTGTTTGGTCTCTCCTGTCAGAGACATTGATCTGCAGTGAGCAAGAGGGGAAGACCCTGTCTGCAGGCGGGATCAAGTTCTCTACTCCACAACGATCCTTTTCTAAGAATCAGAGGGGTAGTAAGAAACTTTGGTTCCACAGGACTCTCTCCTCCTTCCAGGATGCTCCACAGGAGTCATCATCTACTGACTGGGGTAGGGGATTCAATGGCAGATTCACCTCAGAGGCAGAGAAGGGTCCACAGAACCAGGGCTACTGGAAACCTTCTCGGAGAAGTCCACTAAGCACTCCTGAGGTGCTGCCTGGCTGTCCTGCCCTGGAGGCAGTCGAGGGACAACTCCCCCTTCCCCCACTAACCTGGACAAGTATCACCTCAGATCAGTGGGTGTTAGATTATTTCCAGGGGTTACTTCATACACTTTCAGCACCCTCCAATTCAAAAATCTCTCCCAGATGTTCCACCCTGCCAAAGGGAGTTGGACCATCTTGAGACCCAAGACCTTCTTCTAAAAAGAGCCATCCAAGAGGTTCCAACAGGACAACGAGGGTGTGGAACTTACTCTTGCTTTTTTTTTGGTGCCGAAAATGACCAGGGACCTGTGTCCCATTTTGTACCTTAGAGAGCTGAACCTGTCAGTCAAGAAGTCCAAGTTCCAGATGGTCACTGTACAGTCCATTCTGCCACTTCTGTACAAAGACGATTGGATGTGCTCAGTGTATCTCAGGGACACACACTATCATGTCAAAATCGACAGATGCTCCAAGAGATACCTGCGCTTTCAGTTAGGGGCTAGTCACTACCACTTCAGAGCCCTGCTATTTGGACTCTCCACAGCCCCTCTGGGTGTTTACCAAATGCATGGCAGTTGTGGCAGCTCATCTCTGGCTGCAAGGATTCAGGTCTTCTCTTACCTGGTCGATTGGCTCCTCACGGCCCCCACAAGGCATCTTCTTTCTGACCACCAACTATACCCTCAACCTCTCATGATCTTGGCATCACAGTCAAACCTCTTAAAGTCAAATCTTTCCCCATATCAGAGCCTGTAGTTTATTGGGGTGGTTCTAGACTCTGTGTCAGAAAATGCAGTACTTCCTCTGCGCAGAGTTCAGATAATTTAGACCATGCCCATCAGTTGCTGACTCTCAATCATCCCACAGCCCACTTAATCTTGCAGGCCCATGGTTCAATGGCGGCTGCTGTCCAGCTAGTGCCTCTTGCCAGGTATCACATGTGGGTCTTGCCGTGAACCCTAGCAGTTCAGTGGTCTGCTCAGGTTCACCCCATGTCCATGACCATCAAGATCTCTCAAGTGTGCAGAAACCACCTTGTGTGGTGGCTTCAAGCTCTGGATCTGATCCTAGGCAGACCCTTTTGTCTTCCCCAATCCAAGGCCACAGTGACAACGGATGCCTCCCTGTTTGGGGGTGGGGTGGGAGCATTTTTGGGGAAGGACGGTTCAACACGGTTTCCTGTAGAGACCAAATTGCACATAAACATCCTGGAGATGAGTGGTCCTAACATTGCAAGCCTTCATGAGTGCCTCCCTCTTGAGACTAGCAATTCAGACGGGCAACATGGTAGTGGTCTGGTACATAAGTGGGGGGTGGGGGTGGGGGGTTGGGACACAGTCTTACCCCTGTACAGAAAAGCCATGAGTGTGTGGGAATGGGCGATGTCTTCCAGGTGCTTTCTTGCAATGCACATCCCTGGCAGTTTTCCAGCATGTTGGCAGACAAATTCAGCAGATCTATCCTGAGTCCTCACACAAGTGGTCCCTGAATCTGTTGGTGGCACATTGGATATTCAACCATTGGGGTCTTCAGTGCTGCGATCTGTTTGCTTCACCTGTCAACCACAAATGCAGCAATTACTTTGCCCTGATTTTCTCTGACAGGGGAGTCACCCAGGGATGCTCTGGTTCACGACTGGCCTTCAGGACTTCTATATGCTTACTCCCGAACTCCCCTCATTCCCAAAGTTTTGCCGAAAGCCCGTCGCTTGAAGACCCCTCTCATCCTCATTACCCCCTTTTGGCCTTGTCAGGACTTGTTCTCCCTGCTTTGGTGTCATCTGAAATATCCTTCCTGGATATTGGATCCCACCCTTGGGGGCTTCCTTTTCCCGACCTCCAGTCTTTTCATCTAACAGCTTGGTTCCTCCCATTCCAGTGATCCTGTCCCAGTCCAGGCTTTCCTCTGCTGTGAAAAATAATATCTTAACCTCTCAGAAACTGTCTACCAAGAAGGTATATTCTAGCAAGTGGAAGAGAGTCTCAATTTGGGCTAGACAATGAAATCTCGACCCTTTTCAGCCCCTATTCCTGACATTCTGTTCTTGGCTTCTCTTTTTCAGGAAGGGGCTAGTTTCTCCATGGTTAAACTCCAGTTGGCAACCATCTCAAATTTCCATTTGAATGAGGGTCCTACCTTTTCTTCCAGACTGGTCAAGGCCTGTCTCAAAGGGGTCTTTCTCCTTAGACCTCCTATCAAAGATCCCTTTCCACCATGGGATCTAACTCTGGTGTTGCTGTCCTTGACACAAAAGCCCTTTGAGCCTGCACCATCTTGTGATCTTAAATTCCTGTCCTGGAAGACTGCCTTCTTTGTGGCTATTACTTCTGCCAAGAGAGGTTCCGAGTTGCAGGCTCTCAGCATTAAGCCCCCTTGTATGGTCTTCCACAAGGACAGAGTGTCTCTCAGGACTAATCCTCTGTTCGTTCCTAAGATAGCTTCGGTGGCCAATCTTAACCATTCCATTCAGCTTCCTGTGTTCTTCCCTAATTACTCTAATAAAGGGGAATATACATTTCATTGTTTAGACGGCCATATGCAGTTGCGTTTTTATCTTACGAGGACTAAAGAATTTTGGAAGTTGGATCAGCTCTTTTTGTAGCCTTCTCTCAGGCCAGAGAAGGTCGGGCAGTTACCAAGGTATCTATCTCCAGCTGTATTTCCTTCATTTATGATAGCAGGCATATGAAACTTTCCAGACCAGTTAAAGCTCACTGTACTAGATCCGTGGCAATGTATTCTACCTACTTGGCTAAGCTGTCATTGGATGAGATTTGTGCTGCGCTTGGTCTAATCCCCACAGCTTTGTTACACACTGTAAGCTGGATTTGGTGTCTAAGAACAGGGCTTCCTTTGGTTCCTCTGTGCTCCGGCATATCCTACCCTGAGGCCTCCAGGGTTCATATAGCTTGGGACTCTGACCCATCCATGATGAATAATGATATGGTAGCATCAGATAGAGTTATGTACTTGCCATAACTCTGAGTCTGTGCTGTCCAGTGTCATTATTCATCACATTCCCACCCTCCTTCCCCCTTCCTTCTGGAGATCTGGTAGATGTGGAGGGATGTCTTCTTTTGAGGAGTTTTAGTATTAAAGGCAGTTCAGACTGCTTTATCTCTATCCAGTAAACTCAGTCTGAGGGTCGTACGTCAGCAAGGGATTATGGGAAGGGGAGGAGCTTGAGCTGTGGATCTGTCCTTCATTTGCCGGCTTGGATCCAAGGTCAGATCCAAGACCCATCTTTGGTGAATAATGATACTGAATAGCACAGATTCTAAGTTATGATAAGTACATAACCCTTTTTTTTATTATATGGGCAAACAACTGTGGTGACTGTTGGATCTCTTTCCTTCCCAGGGCATCCCATGGATGTGACTGTGTGGTGGGGCACATCACAGACCTGTCCCACACCTTTTAAATGCAGTGTTGTGGTCTAAATATCAAATAAATCAAAGTACTTGGTCAGATAGAGGGACGACTTGTAGTCATATGCAGTGAACTGTTCGAACTAGAATATAATTCAGGAAAGGTACTGTTTTTTTCTCCATAAACTAAAGCTCTATGATGATTTGGCATGACTCTTAAAGCCCTAGGGTCCAGTTACAGTGGTTGTAATCCTATGGTGATGTGGTAGAAATGTATTGGGTAGTAAAAGACTGTACTGATATATATTACTTGTGTGTAGTTGAATCGAAGCAAAGGTCATGGATGCCCCTCTGGACAACAAGGCCTTGTTTGGTACCTCTGCTGCAGAACTATTTAAATCTTTACAAGAAAAGGGCAAAGAGCTGCAAGATCTAAAACATATCTTTGTTTTCCCTGTCCCTGGGTTTCAGGGGAATTATTCTACCAAAACCACCTTTGTCAGAAAACCGGCAAGACCACAATATTCCAAAGGTAAGAGATCCTAGGAAACAACTCTCATTTAATTCTGCCTCTTCTACTTCCACCCAAATACAGCCCTTTCAGGCTAAGCCATGTAGTCTGTGACTACCCGCCTCCAGGCCCATTAACTCCTTTGTCTGTTTGCCTCTCTTTCTCTCCTTGCTTGGAATCCGATAACCCAGGACTATTGTGTTCTGTCTTTTTTCAGATAAGGATATTTCATGGTGTGGAAAAAAACTTCCCTCCTTCGGGGACCGTCCACAACCTCTGAAAGAACAATTGGAATATTTCCCTCCGGTCATATCCATCCTGGAAGTCCCACCCTGAGATGCCAGCTCCTGAGATTACGAAAAATTTGGAAAACCGAAGTCTTCTTAAAAGCTAAGTACCCCGTTGGGGAAACTTTTCTTGCCTCAGACCGATGTCAGACAAAGTTAATAATTGTATTTCTTGTGGGAAGCAAATACCGCATAAGGATTTCCATTCCCTCTGTATACCTTGTTTAGGCCCAGACCACGACGTCTCTGTCTGTCACTGTTGTGCTACTTTCAACAAACGCACTATTAAGCGTCAGGCGGAGTTCGCCCAGCATTTTTTTGGGAAAGCATTTAACTATACCATGTCGTCGGATACTCCGACACCGGTTTTGTCTAAAAAACGCAAAGACAAGGACCGACACTCGAGGTCCGCGTCCTCTACCGACACCATGCCAAAGCCGACTACACGTGGTCCGGTTCTCAGTGAGGCGCCTACGCAGCCCCTGACTACCGACGACACATCTTTGGCGGTGTCTCCTGTACCCGAGGTCGCAAGCTCCTCGGCCCACACCCCGACTACAGATACCGAAGCCACTCTTGGCGTTGAAACACAAAATGTGGACAGGTCCACCTCCACTCAAGGTGTCTTCATGTCTTCAGACCTTCCTCTTCTTTCTCCATCAAGGCTTTCACCAAGTCTAAAGCAACCATGCACCCTAAGAGACCAGTTACACAGGGCCCATCTCCAGGCCCCTTGCCTAAGAGACAGATGCTTAAAATGGCTGAGGATTTAATTACTCTAATCAGAGGTTCTCAGCCACCTCCGGACAAAAGGCCCAGAGTGGAGGAAGATTCCCCCTCCTCTGATCAGGGATCCATTATTTCAGAACACTCTGATGATCAGTAACAGGCTTACTCCCCTTTTGAAGACTCTGATGCAGAGGAGTCTATTCCTTCTGTATCCCCCCCTGAGGATTTCTCATTTGGGGAAACTTTGCATACCTTAAGGGAACACTTCCACTGGGAAGGCCAGGATTATTCTGATTCCAAGAAAAGGCTCAGGGAATTTCTTTTGTTACCCCAGCACAGGCCTCTGGCTATACCTCCTGTCCTGGACATCCTAGATGATGTTTACTCGGAGGCCTGCCTTAACCCGGATTCTCTACCTCCAGCTCCAGTTAAGCCTGACAGGTACTACAGGGTTCCTGACTCACACCAATTTCTTTACAAAAGCCATGCTGCTGACCTAGAAACCATCTCACAGGGACCCAAGGGAGTTAAGGCTTCCATTGCCAAAAATCCATTGCCTTACGAGAGAGATTCCAGATCCTTCGAAAGGTGGGGAAAAAAGGTATATACCTCTGCTACCTTAACCATGAGGGCCTTACTGTCAGTTTCATATGCTAAAATACCAACAGTTTCTGTTATCTCAATTGAAAAGTAAAATGTCACAACCTGAACAACCAGACTTGAAGGAGTTGCAGGATTTGATGCATAGTGCAGAACAAGTGGGTAAACATACCTTACAATGTGGTTTTGATGCTCTAGAGGTCTCATGTAGAGCTGCTGTTACAGGCTCAGTCATACGCAGGCATGCTTGGCTCAAGGAGCAAACCTTGCCTGATCATGTCATAGCTAAATTACTAGACGCCCCCCTTCAAAAGGATGTACTATTTGGAGCAAATGCTGAGGAAGTATTACGAAAAATGGAGGAAAAAGCTAAATCAATGCAAACTGTCAAAGAATTTCTGTAGGTTCAACCCCCACGTTTTAGTAGAAATTGGCCTTCCAAAAACTGGTCCTTTCCTGCCACGGACAGACCCCAAAGAGGCAGATACAGGCGCCCGAGGGGCAGAGGGCAACCACAAGGATCGTACAGAAGCAGACAATGGCAAGCTCCTACACAAAGAGGTGGTGAGGACAACTCACAATATTTCAGAAAGCAAACCCAATGACTTTCCCCTTTGCAGGCCAACCAGGTCTCAAATGGCAGCCCCCTTAGGAGGAAAGCTGGCACTATTCTCAAAAAATTGGCATGTTGTCACAAAGGACAAATGGATCCTGGACATTATAAACAGAGGCTACAAATTCTACTTTCATACCCTTCCAAAAATGAGAGGCATGCCAAAACTGCCACACAATCAAAGGGCAGAGGCACAAAAGCAAATTTCAGATCTTATAAACATGAAAGCTATTCAAGAGGTACCTACACACGAACAAGGTCAAGGTTTTTATTCCAGGCTATTTCTGGTGCCACGGAAGGGAAAAGATTGGAGACCTATTTTGGTCCTTTCCATCCTAAACACATTCCTACTCGTACCAAAATTCAAGATGCTCACTCTACAGCAACTTCTTCCCATGCTGGGCAAGGAGTCTTGGCTGGTAACATTGGACCTCAAGGAGGCATACCTGCATGTCCCAATCAGACAAAATTGCAGAAGATACCTCAGATTTCTTGCAGGTTCAACCCATTATCAATTCTCTGCATTGCCCTTTGGCTTATCTACTGCGCCCAGTATTCACGAAATGCCTGGCATCAGTAATCGCCTACTGCAGACTTCAAGGGATACAAATATATCCCTATTTGGACGACTGCCTGATCCAAGCGGACAGCAAGCACATTCTTCTGAAACATCTGGCTTATGTAATAATGTTATTAAACTCTCTGGGATACACAGTCAACAAAGAGAAATCAAGGCTAATACCCTCTCGAAAATAATTTTCCTGGGTGCCAATTTGGACACAAACACCCAGATGGCCTACCTCACGCCAGAGAAGCAGGGGCAACTAATTCAATATTTCAGAACACTGGCAAATTGCACCAGGCTGACTGCAAGGAAAATCCTGCAGGCTCTGGGATTCATGGCATCTTGCATCTTGCTAATCCCATGTGCAAAGTTGCATATGAGAAAACTGCAATGGTACCTAAAAAACATATGGTCTCAACACAGCCACAGTTTGGAAACAATAATACCACTACTTCCATGTCTGCAAAAGGAATTTCTGTGGTGGGCTCAAGCATGTCAAACAAACACAGGTCTTCCATTCAGCAAGTCTCAAGCAAATCAAATCATCACAACAGACGCCTCGGACTACGCTTGGGGGGTGCACATGACAGACATGTCATTGCATTCAGGGCAAATGGTCCCAAAAAGAAAAGCACCTTCACATCAATCAAAAAGAAATGCTAGCAGTAATAAATGCTATTACAGCTTTCAAGGACCTTCTACAACCAGGTCAACTATTGATAAGGACGGACAACACCACAGTTATGTGGTACATAAACAAGCAGGGAGGAACACATTCTTATCCCCTATGCAGACTGGCCATATCACTTCTGAACATGGCCATGGACTTAAAATGGAACTACAAGCACAGTACTTGCCAGGCAAGGAAAACATGCTGGCAGACAACCTAGGCAGGAATATGACAGATCCACACGAATGGATGTTGCATCCAAAAGTTTTTACAGAAATAATCCAAGAATGGGGAAGGCCAGACATAGATCTCTTTGCCTCCCACAGAAATCATCAATTGACAAAATTCTGCTCAAGGACCTTCCACCCAAAGGCCTGGAGAGTGGACGCTCTCTCTTTCAGCTGGACATCAATGACAGTTTATGCCTTCCCGCCTCTTCTTCTGCTGCCCAAAGTCCTATTGAAGGCCAGAGCAGACAGACCAAAGATGATCCTCATTGCTCCGGACTGGCCAAGGCAACACTGGTACCCACTCCTGAGGAGCCTGACTCATTCCCCTCCATGGACCCTGCCTCTAATGCCTCTTCTTCTAACTCAGCACAGCTTCAAAACTCTCCACAGTCAGCTAAAAACACTCAATCTAGCCGCATGAAAGATTCCTTAGCATCACAGCAGGCCCTACTCTCCAAGGAGGTGCAGGATGTCATTTTGGAGGCCAGAAGGCCATCAACTAGAAAAGCTTACTCCGCAAAATGGAAACGTTTTTGTGTCTGGAATGAGAAAAAGGGCCAGAACCCTGGAAAACTGAATTTACCTCAAATACTACAATATTTGGCTGAACTGCTAAACAGTGGACTTTCGTTCTCCTCCATCAAAATCCATGCCTCAGCCATTTCTGCAGAATGCAACACTGATCCTCCTTTATTCTCTCACCCTCTTTTAAGACAGTTCCTCAGAGGGGCTAAGAATTTAAGGCCTCCAAGGAAACAACCAATACCTGCTTGGGATCTAAATTTAATTCTGGAAAAACTGACTTTGCCTCCTTTTGAGCCAGCTGCTTCATCAGATTTGCAATATTTGTCCTGGAAAACAGCTTTCCTTCTGGCTATCACTTCAGCTCGTAGAGTTTCAGAACTACAGGCCCTCATGGCAGTCCAGCCTTTTATCATCTTCCATCAGGACAGCGTTTCCTTACGAACCAACCCGTCCTTTATGCCTAAAGTGGTATCCAGGGTAGCTTTAAATCAGGCCATACATTTACCTACTTTTTATCCTAATCCTCAAAACAAAGGGGAGAGATTACTACATTCCTTGGACATCCACAGGCAACTACGTTATTATTTGGACAGAACAAAACCTTTCAGAAAATCAGAACAGCTCTTTGTGGCCTATGCGGTAGGAGCTCAAGGAAAGCCAATTTCCAAGCAGACAATCTCAAAATGGATAGCCCACTGCATACGCTTTTGCTATTCCTTTCATGGCAAAACTGTTCTTACAGGCATTAGAACTCATTCCACCAGGGCCACGGCCACCTCTGCAGCCTTCCTCAGAGGAGTTCCTACCAAGGATATCTTGGAAGCAGCCACTTGGACTTATGTGCATACCTTCTCCAAACACTACAACCTACCTTTATACTCCAAATTTAGAGCAGGCTTTGCCACTGCAGTCTTGCAGGGCATTTTGGCTCCTCCTAGTTCCACCTAGTGCCTACCACCCCTTTCTTAGCTTTGTGATTCTACCCATCTGTTATGACTGCAGCTGTATGCACGATGAACATAGTACAGTTTTGTACCTACCATAAATGTAGATGTTCGAGTGCTAATACAGCTGCAGTCCAGGTTTCCCTCCCTCCTTCCCATCTATGGGTATTCTTTTATGGTGTATTTGCTTACAACTACTGTTTTTTGATTATATTGCATTGCATTACTTCATAATTTTATGTATTGCCTTCCTTCTGGGGGCACCTGACATCTGGGGCAAGAAAAACTGAAGAAAATGGCGTCTGCTGGTTCTTTTATACCCCTGTCGCACTGACGTCAGGGAAGAAGCGACGACAACCGACGCCGGACCTAGACTTTGGAATTCGACTGACCGAGGACCCGCCTGACGGCAGGAGAACCCATCTGTTATGACTGCAGCTGTATTAGCATTCGAACATCTACATTTATGGTTGGTACAAAACTGTACTTTCCTGGTTCCCAGAAAAGAAAACTCCTGGTGCCCTATCCTGTACCTTTGTATTCTCAACACCTTTCTGATGGTTCCAAAATTCAAAATGCTAACTCTTCAGCATCTTCTTCATATGCTAGCCAAGGATGCCTGGCTGGCAACTCTAGACTTAAAAGAAGCTTACCTGCACATCCCAATAAGGGAATCCTGCAGAAAATACCTACGCTTCAGGGCAGGCTCCATGCACTGTCAGTTCTCTGCACTTCCCTTTGGCTTATCTACTTTGCCCAGGGTATTCACAAAGTGCCTAGCTCCAGCCATTGCATTTTGCAGGCGGAGAAATATTCAGATTTACCCATACTTTGACAATTGCCTGATTCAGGCAGAGAGTCAGGACTTGCTATTATAGCAACTGGCATTTGTAAAGAGACTTCTAACTTCACTGGGGTACACCATCAGCGAGAAGAAATCGCACCTATTACCCTGCCAACAGATTTTATTCCTGGGAGCAAGCTTGAACACAACTTCCCAGATGGCATTCCTTACTCCAGAGAAACAAGTTCATTTGACAGTCTACTTCAAACTACCGGCCAGAAAAACCCAGCTATCTGCAAGGAAAATCCTGCAAGCACTGGGGTTCATGGCCTCATGCATTCTGTTAATTCCGTATGCAAGATTGCATATGAGGAAGCTTCAATGGTATTTAAAAAGTCTATGGTGTCAACATTCTCAGGACCTGGAAACAATGATTCCTATCATTCCTTGTCTAAGGGCAGAGTTCCTTTGTTGGGCAGAGGCCTGCTACCACAGCAAGGGACTCCATTTCACTCTACCCCCTGCTGCCCAAACCCTAACAGACACATTAGACTGTGCATGGGGTGCTCACATGGCAGGGCAGTGCATTCAGGGCAAATGGAACCCAAAACAGATGCACCATGCATCAGAAAGAAATGTTAGCTGTACAGAATGCTCTGACAGCATTCAAAGAATTTATTCTTCCAGGACAGCTATTGGTAAACACAGACAACACCGCAGTTTATGCGGTACATAAACAAGCAGGGGAGAACCCATTCCTACCCACTCTGCAGACTAGCCATGGCTGTGTGGAACACAGCCTTGAGCTACCAAGTGAACCTACAAGCCCAATTCCTGCCAGGCAAACTAAATTCACTGGCAGACTACTTAAGCAGAAATCTCATGGACCCACACAAATGGAAACTGGAACCCAATATATTCAAGCTCTTGAGGAACAAATGGGAGACCAAAAGTAAACCCGTTTGCCTCCCCTCTGGACTGCCAGTTGAACAAGTTCTGCACCAGAACTCCCCATAGTCGAGCTTGGAAAGTGGATGCCATTTCCTTTACCTAGGAAAGCCTCTCAGTTTATGCCTTTCCCCCTCTGCCTCTCCTCTTGAAGGTTCTACTAAAGATCAAACAGGGCAAGCCAAGGACTATACTGATTGCACCAGACTGGCAACGCCAGCACTGGTTCCCCCTTTTGCGCAGTCTGACAATGCTACAACCTTGGTACCTGCCTCAGACCCCTTCCCTGCTGTCCCAGCAGGTGGGCCAGATTCTGCACCCTCGGCTTCAAACCCTGAACCTTGCAGCCTGGCTAATTCCCTGAGCTGACCTCCAGCAACCCTCAGTAAGCAGGTGCTGGATGTCATGCCTGAGGCAAGGATGCCTAGTACTAGAAAACCCTATTCAAAAAAGTGGAAAAGATACTGTTCCTGGAGCCGGGCTCAGGGGATGGGCACAACAGTGCCCAGCTTACCTCATATTCTAGATTATTTAACAGAAATGCTCCTCAAGGGCTAATCTTTCTCTTCAGTTCTTCAATTAAGGTTCATGCCTCAGCCATATCAGCACATTATAATACTGAGCCACCCCTCTTCTCTCATCCCCTGCTAAAACAATTCCTTAGAGGGGCCAAAAATTTAACCCCCCCCCCCCCCGGAGGTCTCCCACTCCAGCCTGGGACCTTAACTTTGTATTGGAAAAACGTACCCCCCCCTTTGAACCAGCTGCTAAAGCAGAGTTGAAATTCCTTTATTGGAAAACAGCTTTACTTCTAGCCATCACTTCAGCAAGAAGTGTGTCTGAACTGCAGGCCCTCGTGGCAGTGGAACCCTTCAGTGTGAAGTTGTTAAATCTCGCCGTTGGGTTCAGAGCCGATCCTCGGCTCAGACACGGCCAATATCAAAGCTCAAGGTTTGCCAGTAGCTCGAGACCAAGCCCCGTATCCCATGATGCACTGCTGGAATTACCTCAGATCTAGTTTGCCGCGGCACAGATCTCAGTGTTCCAGATAGCTCGGACCAATATTAATAGATAGATTAATCTATTTGCAAGTTTTAAAACTTTTTTTCTTGACTTTCTTGATAGGATAGTGTGTGTATAAATAAATACATATACATACACATATATATATATATATATATATATATATATATATGTGTGTGTATGTATAATCTCGTTAGTTTTAGATAAGTGCCCTGTGTTGGCTTGTGTTTTTCTATAGTGTTGGCCTTGTATTTAACCACATTCTTAGGAGTACTTTGGTAGATAATTTCTTAAGTGTGTTTCGATTGTTTAAAATTGTTTAAATTGATAATAGAGATGTCTGACGAGAAAGAGAAGCCACATCCTAAATCTGGCTTCAAAAAATGTCCTGATTGTGGACAAAAAATGTCAGTCACGGACGGGCATGTTCAATGTGTTTATTGTCTGGGGGCTAAACACCTCCACGACACTTGTATTTGTCACTCCTTCTCTTCCGGGGTACTTTTAGAGAGAAGGAGGAAATTAGTGGGTAGGGGTTTACTTCAGCACCCTTTCTCCAAATCACTGGGTGACCAGGATGGTGCTAGTAGATCCTCAAAATCTTCCAAGTTCTCAGGTGACTCGAAAGCATTGAAAATGGCTGAAAAAATGGAGGGTGTAGGGTCATCGGTTCCACTGTCCTCGGAACAGAGTGTACATTCTGTTTGGAGCCAGCTCACAACTTTGGAGCCGGTTTCTGAGATTCCCTCATCTCCTGCTCCAATCAGCACCCTCGGTGCACTCCTCGAAGTCTTCTGTCAGCCTCTCAGATCTGGATATGGACCGGTAGGTGCAGAAGCTTTTACGGGCACCAGGCTTTGCCAAATTGTTGTCGGCCCCGACGCCTTCGTCAGAGCCGAAGACCGTTAACCCGAACTTGAATACTCCTCCTCCGAGCCGTACTGGACTTTCAGAGCCGAAGGAGCCCGACCTGATGGTTGTTGAGCCTGTGGAGCCGAGACCTGCACCGGTGTTATCGGTTCCATCTACTCTGATGTCTTCAGTGCCGACCGGGGACTCGAGGAGCCGACATTCTCCTGTCGGGTCCGGGGAGGATAGTCATACCGATTTGTCGGTGCCGACTCTTCCTCTTGGGGCTTCGGCTCTGATGAGCTCGGCTCCTACCTTGGGCGCTGAGCCCATAGCCTCTGTGCTGGAGGATCGGACAGTTCCTTCGGATCTGTCTATCCTTCTCTTCGGAGCCATGGTGCGTTCGATGCCATGAGGAGAGTCCTGTCTCCAAAGACATCATCAGCATCAGGTCTGGCTTTCTCCTCTCCTCAAGCGCCTGTGTCTGCTCCTGCTTCTACCGGTCCACCCAAGCGTAGAGACCCTGAGTCTCAAGTAGCCCCACAGGGCGCCCTCTGCTCTTCTGAGACCTCCCCAGATCCCCCCACTGAGTAGGTACCCAGGAAGAGACTGTGCAAGAGGAGGCACTTGGACTCCCCACAGGAGGCTTTGACATCTGACACTGACTTGGATGAGTCAGAAGGGTCCCCTCGATCCCCCTCTGAGGAGATCTCCTTTGCGGAGATATTAGAGATCCTTAATCAGAGGGGCAGTTGGCAGTCCAAAAGCCCTACTGAAGACGAGTCATTGCTCTTGAAGGCTTTCGGGTCTCAGCCTTCCACTTCTTGGGTGTCTCCGCCTTACGATGAGCTCATGGAGCTGATCTCTCGTAAGGCGTGGGAGTCTCCGGAGGCCATGGAACCTGTCCCTCGGAAGCCAACTAAGTTCATCTCTGCCCCAGAGGACAAAGCCTTTTTGACTAACGGAGTGCCTGTTGATGCCATGATGGTGGCTGCAGCCACCAAAAAGGAAACGTCTGAGACGTCCTCATCTGTCCATCCTCCTAACAGAGATTTTAGGATCATGGATAGATATGGGAAACGCATGTTTCGTTCAGCGACCTTTTCCCTTCGATCACTGAACTATTTAACCCATTTTACAAGACTACAGAGAGATCTCCTGAAAGAGCTAGGAGATGCTCTCTCCAGGGTACGGTAGCTGCAGGGGTTGCCAACAAAGTAACACATAGCTCGCTACCCTAAACTCGATTGTGAACTTGTCCATGTGTCTCGTATCTTACGCAGCTGATGGTTCGAGTAGAGCCGCTAGTTCAGGGATTGCTCTGCGTAGACAAGCCTGGATGCATCTCTGTTCCTTTGCGGAGACTTTCAAGTCTTCCTTTATTAACACCCCATTCGATGGCTCATCTCTGTTTGGGCCCAAGGTAAAGGAAACTCTAACTAGGTGTGTGCAGGAAGGCAAGACTCTTATCTGCCGTTGGAGTCCGTTTTTCTACCCCTACTCGGCCCTATCCCAAGGGCCCTAAGGGCGGAAAGATGTGGTTCTGAAAAGCACAGGGAGCCTTTCAGGACACACATGGAGAAACCCCCTCTAGAGGCAGAGGAGGGGGTTATAATGGAAGACGCCACCCACGTGGCGGGGGGGGGTCCGCAACAACAGGGTGACAGAAGCCAGTTCTCTGGTCAGCCCTACCAGCACTCCTGAAAGGAGACCCGGCTGTCTGGCTCTGGAGGCAGTCGTGGGTCACTTATCTTTGTACCCAGAAGCCTGGCTAAGCAATAACGTCTGATACCAGAGTACAAAGCATCATTTCCAGAGGGTCTTTCGTAACGTTCTCTTCCCCTCCCATTCCTGTAAACAGAATCCCGGATGTTCCACCCAGTCTCAGGGAACAAGCAACTATAGAGGTCCGCAAGTTGCTAGAAAAAAGTCATCCAGCCAGTCCCAGCAGACCAAGTTGGATTCGGAACTTACTCAAGATTCTTTTTGGTTCCAAAGAAAACAGGGGACTGGAAACCTATCTTGGACCTCAGCAGACTCAACCAATTTGTAAAAAAAAGAGAAGTTCCAAATGGTCACGCTTCAGGCCATTCTTCCCTTTCTAGGGAAAGGCGATTGGATGTGCTCCATCGATCTCAATGACTCGTACTACCACGTAAAGATGGACAGATGCCCCAGAGATCACCTGTGTTTCTGGCTGGGAGCCAATCACTACTAGTTTCGAGCCCTGCCCTTTGGTCTCACTACAGCCCCCAGAGTGTTCACCAAATGCATGGCAGTGGTCACGGCTCACCTGAGGCGTGTAGGATTCCAGGTGTTTCCATATCTAGACGATTGGCTTCTCACTGCTACCACCAGGCATCAATTGATTCCGGCAACACAATCTGCTCTGACATTCTACCACCGCTTAGGTACTACAGTCAACTTCGAAAAGTCTGCCTTGTCGCCATCGCAGCATACCATCTTTATAGGAGCAGAGTTAGATACCTCAACCACCACTCTACATCTTCCAGTTGAAAGGGTCTCACTTTTTCACCAACACGTCAACTCATTGGTGTCAGAGAACAGAGCTACAGCCGCAGAAGTCTTGAAGGTACTAGGTTTGATGGCGGCAGCAATTCTAGCCATTCCACTCGCAAGGATGCATATGCAAATTCTTCAATGGCTCCTGTTCGCTCAATGGTCTTACCAGAAATTACCAATGAACCATACGATTCTCATCACAAATTCTTGCAAAAGAGACCTTCAGTGGTGGTTGATGTCTCTTCATGTATGTCACAATAGGAAGACCCTTTGTGCCCCCCCCCCAGTAGCCACTGTGACCACGAATGCTTCCCTGATTGGGGGGGGGGGGCATTTTAGGGAAAGACTGCCCAAGGCACATGGACAGATCGAGTCACATCTGCATATCAATGTTCTGGAGTTGAGAGCAGTACATCCAGGACTCTCTTCCTCTAGGGACAATTGCAGGAAGCTAATCACACTGAAGAAGGCTGTTAAGCCGAAACCGGTTTGTTATTTTTGTTACAGGACATTTTTGTTCTGTAATTTATACCTTGTTTAACAATAAAAGGATTCTGACTGCTTATGCTGGCCTCTTGCATTTGATTTACAATTGCAGTTCAGACAGACATGTCAATGTTCTGGTTTTTGAACAAACAGGGCGGAACCAAATCTTATCCCCTTTGTCGAGAAGCCCTCAAGGTATGGCAGTGGGCTGTGTCATCCCAGCGTTTTCTGTTAGCAACGCACATCCCGGGGAAATCCAACATGATAGTGGGCAAGCTGAGCAGGGCAGTCCTGTTGCCTCACGAGTGGTCTCTCAACCAACACATTGCGGACTTGATTTTCCGCAAATGGGGCCAGCCTTGCTGCGACTTCTTTGCCAGTCACATCAATACCAAATGCAGAAGCTACTTTGCCCTAATACCACCTCCAGGACATCCCCCGACAGACTCACTTGAAATTTCTGATTATGAAACCATGCCCTTATCTGCTTATGAGGATTCAGATACAGAGGAATCCATTCCCTGTGCCTCCCCTCTAGAGGATTTTTCTTTTGGTGAAACCTTGCATACCTTACGAGAGCATTTCCACTGGGAATGCCAAGACTATCCTCAGTCCAAAATGAGACTCAGAGAATTTCTAGAGCTGCCTCAACACAGGCCCTTAGCAATGCCCCCTGTCCTGGATGTTGTGGATAATGTTTTTATGGAATCCAATCTTACTCCTGACAATTTACTTCCTGCCCCTAGGAAACCAGACCGGTACTACAGAGTACCTGACACTCACAAATTTCTTTTCAAGAATCCTACTGTTGACCCAGAGATCATTTCCCAGAGGCCTAAAGGTATCAAGGCTACTACAGCCAAGAATCCCCACCCCTTCGGACCAGGATTCCAGAGCTTTGGACAGATGGGGTAAGAAGGTATATACCTCTGCAACTCTTGCTGTTAGGACATTGAATTGTCAGTTTCACGTGCTGAAGTACCAGCAACATGTTATGGAACTTATTAAATAAAAAGTGGCAACCTTTTCAGACTGTGCATAAAATAAAGAATTGCAGGAGCTTATGCACTCTGCAAGCCAAGTCAGCAAGCATAATTTGCAGTGTGGCTTTGATGCCCTAGAAGCATCTTGCCAGGCAGCTTTCACTGGCTCTGTACTTTGAAGACATGTTAGGCTGAAGGAGCAGACCTTGCCAGACCATGTCAAATCAAAGTTACTATACGCTCCTTTGAATAAGGACCGTTTGTTTGGCACCAAAGCAGGAGAGGTTCTTAAAAAGATGGAAGAAACAGCTAAGTCTTTGCAGACTGTTAAAGAATTTGTACAAGTGCACCCCCCTAGATTCAGTAGGCATTGCCCTTTGAAACACTGGTCCTTTCCAGCCCCCATCAGGCCTTCTCAAACCAGACCCAGGGGAAGCTGACCACCCAAACTTCAGTCTCAGGGTATGCAGATATCTAAGCAATGGAGTGCCCCCCACTCCTAAAGCAGGGAGTGATAAGCCACCTCCTTAGGAAAACGTTCACAATGACTTCTTTACTCCACTCCCCAGCCCTGCTGAATTGCTTGTGCCGTCATGCAAAAAACTGGATGTCCATCACTCAGGACTGGTGGGTTCTCAACATTGTATCCCAGGGGTACAAATTTTATTTCCATTCATTGTCAACCACAAGAGGGTTTCCAGACCTTCCTCCAAACCAGTGGGCAGAGGCTCAAAACCAAGTACTTTCCCTGCTCAATATCAGAGCTATTCAGCCGGCTCCAGTAGAAAAAAGGTGTCAAGGATTCTACTCCAGACTCTTCCTAGTACCCAGGAAAGAGGGCTCTTTGCGCCCAATCATGGATCTTTCCATTCTCAACACCTTCTTGGTGGTACCAAAATTCAAAATGCTTACCCTGCAACAGCTTCCTATGCTAGCCAAGGATGCCTGGTTAGTCACCCTAGACTTAAAAGAAGCCTATCTGCATATCCCCATAAGGGAATCATGCAGGAAGATCCATGAAGGCGAACGGCCAAGGTACCAGATCGTTAATCAAATAAAGAAGATACTCAAGTGCTGGTGATTTTGTGTTTCGTATTTAATCATGCAGGAAGTATCTACTTTTCAGGGAAGGGTCTATGCATTATCAGTTGTCTGCACTTCCCTTTGGCTTATCTACTGCACCAAGAGTATTCACAAAATGCCTGGCTCCAGCCATTACATACTGCAGGCAGAGAAATATCCAAATTTATCCGTACTTGGACAACTGCCTGATTCAGGCGGACAGTCAGACGTTGCTGCTGCAGCACCTGACATTTGTGAAAAACCTTCTCACTTCTTGGGGTACACCATCAATGAAATGAAATCAAAACTAGTACCCAGTCAAAAGATTGTATTCCTGGGAGCCAACGTGGACACAACTTCCCAGATGGCATTCCTCACTTCAGAAAATCAGGTCTGTCTGACAAGACTACTTCAAACAAATGGCCCCCAGAACCCAGCTATCTGCAAGAAAAGTACTGCAAGCCCTAGGGTTCATGGCCTCATGTATTCTGCTGATTTCATATGCAAGACTGCATATGAGGAAACTACAGTGGCACTTAAAAGTCTTTGGTGCCAACATTCTCAGGACCTGGAAACAGTCATTCCTATCAAACCCTGTCTAAGGACAGAGTTATTCTGGTGGGCAGAAGCATGCAACCACAACAAGGGACTGCAATTTACTCAACCTCAAGCGGCCCAGACCCTAGCCACAGACGCATCAGACTATTGGGGCACACATGGATGGAATATGTATTCAGGGCCACTGGAGCCCAAGTCAAATTCATCTGCATATCAACTAAAAAGAGATGCTAGCTGTATAGAATGCCCTGACAGCTTTCAGATTCCTAATCTTTCCAGGACAACTGCTAATAAAAACAGACAACACCACAGTTATGTGATACATGAACAAGCAGGGGGGAACCCATTCCTACCCACTCTGCAGGCTAGACATGGCCCTGTGGAACACGGCCTTGGACATTCAAGTCCATCTGTAAGCTCAATTCCTGCCAGGCAAACAAAACTTACTGGCAGATGATTTAAGCAGAAATCTCCTCGACCCACACGAGTGGCAGTTGGAGCACTGCACCTTCAACCTTCTGATCCAGAAATGATGTACCCCAGAGGTAGATCTCTTTGCCTCCCCCTACAACCACCAGCTCAGCAAATTCTGCACCAAGAATCCTCACAGCAGGGCCTGGAAAGTGGATGCCCTATCTTTTCAGTGGGTAAATCTCTCAATCTATGCCTTTCCCCCTCTGCTCCTTCTTTCAAAAGTATTACTCAAGATAAAACGGGGCACACCACCAAGGGCAATTCTGATTGCCCTGGACTGGCCACGCCAGCACTGGTACACACTCCTGTGCAGCCTGACATTGGTGCCACCCTGGCACCTACACCAGAATCCAACCCTCCTCTCTCAGCAGGAGACAGATTCTGCATCCACAACTGCAAACCCTAAAGCTTGCAGCCTGGCTTATTCATTGAATTCTCCCCCAGCGACCTTAAACAGGTGCTGGACGTCATTCTTGAAGCCAGAAGACCCAGTACAACAAAATCGTATGCTGATAAGTGGAAATGGTTCTGCTCATGGATTCAAGCAAAAGGAGAGGACAGAACACTGCCCTCTCTGCCTCTTATTTTGGATTACTTAGCAGATCTACTCCACCAGGGCCTGTCCTTCTCCATTAAGATGTATGCCTCAGCCATTTCTGCTCATTACAACACTGAGCCACCTCTCTTACACCTTCTTATCAAACAGTTCCTGAGAGGGGCAAACAACTTAAGGCCACCAAGGAGAGCACCCACCCCTGCTTGGGACCTTAACTTTGTACTGGAAAACCTCATGCTTCCCCCCTTTGAACCTGCTGCATCAGCAGAGTTAAAATTCCTCTCTTGAAAAACAGCCTTGCTTCTAGCCATCACTTCAGCTGGAAGAGTGTCTGAGCTATAAGCACTGATGGCTGTGGAACCCTTCATTATTTTCCATGTTGACAGGGTTTCCCTCAGGACTAACCCTTCCTTTATGCCTAAAGTGGTGTCCAGTGTGGCTCTCAATCAATCCATCTGTTTGCCAAACTTCTTCCCTAATCCTCAAAATAAAGGGGAAAGGATCCTGCACTCCTTGGACATGCAAAGACCGCTCAGATTCTACCTTGATAGGACTAAGCCCTTCAGAAAATTTGACCAGTTACTAGTCAGCTTTGCAGCAGGGGCAGAGGGCAAGGCCATTTCAAAACAATTTCCAAATAGATAGCACACTGTATCCATTTCTGCTACAAGCACCATGGGAAACGAACCCCTCAGGGGGTCAGAACACATTCTGCTAGGGCAACATCTACCTCTGCAGCATTTCTCAGGGGAGTCCCTACCAGGGACATCCTGGAGGCTGCCACCTGGAGTTCTGTACACACCTTCACCAAGCATTACCACCTGCCCATCTTTTCCAAATCCAGGGCAGGATTTGCTACAGCAGTCTTGCAAGATATACTAGCCAGTCATAACTCTTCTTGACTGCCTCCACCCTTCTTCAGCTTTGGGAATCCACCCAAGTGTGATAGCTGCAACAGTGAAACACAAAGAACATAGCACAGATGTTCGTGTTTCACTGCTGCAGTCATTACACTTGGGCTATCCTGCCGTCAGGCGGTCCCGCAGTCGGCCAGAGTTCCAAAGTCTTGGTCCGGCGTCGGTTGCTATCGCTTCTTCCCTGACGTCAGTGCGCCAGGGGTATACAAGATGCAGCCAACGCCATTTTCTTCAGTCTTTGTTGCCGCGCGTTGCCTGAAGCAAAAGCAGTTTGCAAGTGCCGGTCGGCTGACTCCTGAGATTTTCAATTCGAATTTCAGAACCGAAGTCTTCAATAAAGCTAAGTACCCCGTTGGGGAAACTTTTTCTTGCCTCAGACCGATGTCAGTAAAAGTTAATTGTATTTCTTGTGGGAAGCAAATACCTCATAAGGATTTCTATTCTTACTGTATTCCATGCCTAGGCCCAGACCACAACATCACTAGTTGTCTGTTTTGTGCTAGATTTAACAAGCGCACTATTAAACGTCGGTTTGATTTTGCTCGCCATTACTTTGGCCGAAGGTTTAATTATACCATGCCGTCAGAACAACAGATGACTGGAATACACAAAAAACGCAAAGACAAGGATAAGGACAGGCATCCGAGGCCCAAAACTGACTATGAAGCCTCTTCTAGGCCAGTCGCCGGTTCTCAGTGAGGCGCTTTCGCAGCCCCTGAAACCCACTACCTCAGAGCCACAAGGCCGCCTCTGGCTCCCACGTGGAGATGTCTAGGCCTCTGGAAACTCAAGGTATTGGGCCTACGGAAACTAATCCTCAGATGGGTCCGGAGCCGCTGAGCAGGCATCGGTTTCTGAGGGTGTTTTCAGACCTTCACAGCTTACCATCAAAAGTACAGCCAAGTCCAAAACTCCATTAGAGACAAAGAAGCAAGTACAGCATTCACCTGGACAGGCCTCCATGCCTAAAAAACAGATGTGCAAAATGGCCGAAGACTTAATTACTCTGATCAGGGGTTCCCATCCCCCTCCTGATAAAAGGCCTAGGCAGAATACAGACTATGATTCCTCTGACCAGGTTTCCATTTCTTCTGATTCCTCTTCAGACCAGGGATACTCTTTACCCCCTATGATGACTCTGATGCTGAAGAATCAATTCCTTCAGCCTCTCCTCCTGAGGATTACTCTTTTGGGGAAACCTTACATACCATGAGGGAACATTTCCATTGGGAGGGCCAGGATTACTCAATCCAAGAAAAGGGTCAGAGACTTTCTTTTATTTCCTCAGCACAGGCCCCTTGCTATTCTGCCAGTGTTAGATATTGTGGATGATTTGTTCTCTGAATCCAGTTTAAATCCGGATTCTTTGCCCCCTGCTCCTGTCAAGCCAGACAGGTACTACAGAGTCCCTGACTCTCACAAATGTCTTTATAAAAACCCTGTTGCTGACCCAGAAATTATTTCCCAGGGTCCCAAAGGGGTAAAGGTTTCCACAGCTAAAAATCCAGTCCCCTCTGACAGGGATTCTAGAGCATTAGACAGATGGGGGAAGAAAGTTTACACTTCTGCAACTTTAGCCGTCAGGGCTTTAAATTGCCAGTTTCACATGCTTATATACCAACAATATTTAATGTCTCTGTTAAAACAGAAAATGCTTACGAGTTCAGAACATCCTGACTATAAGGAAATGCATTATTTATTGCATGCAGCTGAACAAGTGGGAAAACATACTTTGCAATGTGGTTTTGATTCATTAGAGGCTTCTTGTAGAGCAGCAGTTACAGGATCTGTGATTCGAAGTCATGCTTGGTCAAAAGAACAAGGTTTACCTGATCATGTTAAGGCAAAATTATTGGATGCTCCTTTACAGCAGGATATTTTATTTGGTGTTAAGGCAGAAGAGATATTAAAGAAAATGGAGGATAAGGCAAAATCTGTGCAAACAGTGAAGGATTTCTTACAGGTAAAGCCACTTCGATTTAGCAGAAATTGGCCTTCAAAAAATTGGTCCTTTCCAGTGTCAGATAGACCACAAAGAGGCAGATGCCGACACCCAAGAGGCAGATCTCAGTCCCAAGGCTCTTACAGACCACGACAGTGGGGTGCTTCAACCCCAAAAGGAGGGGAAGACTAGTCACAACCTTATAGGAAACAGTCCCAATGACCTTCCCCTTCAAATGCCAAGCACTTACCTTTTGGCAGCTCCCTTAGGGGGAAAACTAGCACTTTTTTCACAAAATTGGCATATAATCACCCAAGACAAATGGGTTCTGAATATTGTCTCAAGGTTACAGGTTCCACTTTCACACTCTACCAAGGCTATAAGGAATGCCAGACTTGCCACAAAATCAATGGACAGAGGCACAAAGACAAATTACAGCCCTCATGGACATGAGAGCTATTCAAAAAGTGCCACAACAGGAACAAGGACAAGGATTTTACTTAAGACTTTTCCTGGTCCCCAGAAAGGACAAAGCCTGGAGACCTATACTGGAACTTTCTACTCTAAATACTTACCTGGATGTTCTGAAATTCAAAATGTTGACACTACAGCAGCTTCTTCCCATGCTGGGCAAGAAGGCTTGGCTTGTTACTTTGGACCTCAGAGGCATACCTGCATGTCCCTATTAGACAAAATTGCAGAAGATACCTCAGATTCATTGCTGGTTCAATGCATTACCAATTCTCTGCACTGCCCTTTGGATTATCTACTGTGCCCAGGGTCTTCACAAAATGCCTGGCACCAGTAATTGCATTTTGCAGACAAAAAGGAATTCAAATATATCCATACTTGGACGACTGCCTCATTCAAGCAGAGAGCAAGGACATTCTTCTACAGCATCTGGCATTTGTAAAAAGATTGCTAATTTGCCTAGGGTACACAGTAAACAAAAAGTCAAAACTAGTGCCCTCACAAGAGGTAATATTCCTGCATGCCAGCTTAAATACAACGGCCCAGATGGCTTATCTCATGCCAGACAAGCAAGGACAACTGACTCAGTACTTTCAGTTGATGGCAACAAAGACCCAACTCCCTGCAAGAAAAATTCTGCAGGCCTTTGGGTTCATGTCATCCTGCATACTACTAATTCCATATGCCAGACTGCATATGAGGAAATTACAATGGTACCTAAATAGTGTTTGGACTCAACACGGTCATAGTTTGGAAGCAGTAATACCACTTATTCCCTGCCTACAACAGGAGTTTCGATGGTGGGCACAGGCATGTCACCTCAACAAGGGACAGCCTTTCACTCTACCCACAGCCAGGCAGACACTAACAGATGCTTGGGATTATGCCTGGGGAGCACACATGGCAGGAAAATGTATTCAGGGCAAGTGGGCCCCAGACCAAATGCATCTTCACATCAATCAAAAAGAGATGCTAGCTGTACAAAATACCCTAACAGCTTTCAAGGACCTTCTGCATCCAGGACAGTTATTACTAAAGACAGGCAACACCACAGTTATGTGGTACATAAACAAGCAAGGGGCACTCATTCTTATCCCCTCTGCAGACAAGCCATGACCTTGTAGAACACAGCTCTAACCTATCAAGTTCATCTGCAAGCACAATTCCTGCCAGAAAAGAAAAATACTCTGGCAGACGACTTAAGCAGAAACATCATGGATCCTCACGAGTGGAAATTAAATCCACAAGTATTCAGCATGGTAACACAAAAATGGGGGAGCCCAGACATAGATCTTTTTGCCTACCCGATAAATTGCCAATTACAGAAATTCTGCACAAGAACTTACCACACACAAGCATGGAAACTGGATGCTCTTTCGTTCAGCTGGAAAAGCCTAAAGGTTTATGCCTTCCCACCACTGCCTCTCCTTTCAAAGGTACTCCTAAAAGCCAGACAAGAAAAGCCAAAAATTATCCTGACTGCCCCAGACTGGCCATGCCAGCACAGGTACCCAATCTTAAAGAACTTAGCTCAAGGCCCACCATGGATTTTACCTCAAATTCCGCATCTTCTGACTCAGCAAAACAATCAGATCCTGCACAGCCAGCTCAAAACCTTAAACCTGGCTGCATGGCAGATTCCTTAGTCAAGCAGAAAACACCCCTCTCTAAAGCTGTTATGGATGTCATTTTGGAGGCCAGGAGGCCTAGCACCAGGAAATCCTATTCAGAAAAGTGGAAGAGATTCTGTGCCTGGAACCAGGCTCAAAGTTTTGACCCTCTTGTCCCAAATATTCCTCAGATATTACAATACTTAACTGAGATGCTGGATAAAGGCCTATCTTTTTCATCCATTAAGATCCACGCCTCTGCCATCTCGGCTCATTACAACACAGATCCTCCTATTTTCTCTCATCCATTGCTAAAACAGTACCTCAGAGGAGTTAAAAACATAAGACCGCCCCAGAGAGCACCAGCACCAACTTGGGACCTCAATTTTGTCTTGGAAAAACTAACTTTACCTCCTTTTGAGCCAGCCAATTCAGCAGCCAATTCAGCAGAATTAAAATGCGTCATGGAAAACTGCTCTGCTTCTGGCAGTAACTTCAGCACGAAGAGTCAAGAGTTACAGGCACTAATGGCAGTGGAGCCTTTCATCATTTTTCACCAAGACTGGGTTTCTTTAAGAACAAACCCTTCATTTATGCCAAAGGTGGTATCCAGTGTGGCTCTTAACCAAGCTATTCACTTGCCAACTTTTTATCCAAATCCCCAGAATAAAGGGGAGAGATTTCTGCATTCATTGGACATGCACAGTCCCGTTTCTACTTGGACAAAACAAAAGCTTTCAGGAAAACTGAGCAATTGTTTGTAGCATATGCTGCAGGATCACAGGGAAAGGCTATTTCAAAGCAGACCATTTTAAAGTGGATAGGACACTGTATCCATTTCTGCTACACACAGCATGGGAAATCTGTACCTACCAACATTAGGCCACATTCTACCAGGGCAACAGCCACTTCAACTGTCTACCTTAGAGGAGTTACCTACCAAGGATATCTTAGAAGCTGCAACTTGGGAGTTCAGTGCATACCTTTACCAAACATTATCACTTGCCTCTTTATTCTAAATCCAGAGCTGGCTTTGCCACTGCAGTGCTGCAGGGCCTCATAGCCACCCCAAATCCTCTATAGAATCAGCCACCCTACCTCAGCTTTGGGATTCAACCCAAGTGTAATGACTGCAGCAGTGAAACACAATGAACATAGTACAGATGTCCTTCATGGATGCATCTGCAGTCATAACAACTGGGTTGTCCTGTCGTCAGGCAGCCCTTCAGTCGGCCGGATTCCAAAGTCCGGGTCCGGCTTCGGCTGATGTCGCACTTCACCCGACGTCATCTCTGTTGGTCTTCGGGTATAAAGGCATCAGCCGACGCCATTTTCCTCAGTCTTTCTTGCCGCGTGGCGCCCGAAGCAGAAGCTGTTCGCAAGTGCCGGTCGGTCGGATCCAGAGATTACTTCTACCGAATACTTCGAAGACTTCTAAAGCTAAGTACCCCGTTGGGGACTCTTTCTTGCCTCAGCCGATGTCAGAAAAAGTTAATAATTGTTTAACCTGTGGGAAACAAATACCTCATAAAGATTTCCACTCTTATTGTCTGCCTTGTTTAGGCCCAGCCCACCACGTAGCAGCCTGTTCGGCCTGTGCTTCTTTCAACCGACGAACGCTTAGGCGTCGGTCGGAGTTTGCTGAACAGTTTTTCGGTTCTGATTTTGCGTACATTATGCCGTCGGATCCTCCGACTACCCAATCTGCCAATAATCGCAAAGATAAAGACCGACACTCGCGGTCCGCGGTTTCGGCTGAAACCATGGTTAAGCAAACCGCGAGTGTCTGGGTTTCGGGCGAAACCGAGAAAACTGATCAAAGTACAGCTGAATCTATCTCTACAACTGAGGCCCCTGCTACCATTCTTGAATCGGCCTCAGAAATTATATCCACTACGGTGGTTGCCACTGACTTATCAGACACCATTCCCTTGGATGTCTCTACCCCAGCACGTGGTGCTGCTAGGCCTCCAGCAGCCATGTCCATTAAGGCCTTCGCCAGGGCTAAAGCAGCCAAGACTACTAAAACAGTGCCTGTTAAACCCCTTCAACCAGGCCCTCCTCTAGTTCTCAAATGCTTACTCTGGCAGAAGATTTAATTTCATTAATTAGAGGATCTCAATCTCACCCAGACAGGGCCTCTCAGCCCCCAGAGAAGAGGCCTAGGGCAGAGCCCCCTGAGCCAGTGTCATCTGATGATTCAGCCGATGAATCAGACATAACTGACCAGCCAGAGGCTCCTTTCTCTAATTTTGAAGACTCTGATGCTGAAGAATCCATTCCAGCTGCTTCCCCACCAGAAGAATTTTCCTTTGGGGAAACCTTACATGCCATGCGAGAGCAGTTCCAATGGCAGCAACAGGATTTTTCAGACTCCAGAAAAGACTTAGGACTTTTCTGCACCTTCCACAACACAGGCCCTTAGCTATACCTCCTGTTCTCTCTGTGGTGGATGATGCTTTCAATGATGTCTGCTCCGCTCCAGATTCTTTACCTCCAGCCCCTGCCAAACCAGACAGATTTTACAGGGTGCCAGACACTCATCACCACCTTTACAAGGCCCCTCTTGCAGACCCGAAACTATATCCCAGGGTCCCAAGGCAGTAGCCGACCATAGCTAAAACCCTATTCCTTCTGAAAGGGAAGCAAGGTCATTAGACAGATGGGGCAAAAGGTCTACACTTCAGCTACTCACTCAGCTAGAGCTTTAAACTGTCAGTTTCACATGATACAATACCAAGAGTTTATGCTTGATCAGTTAACTAAAAAGCTAACCACTGATGAATCTCTTGATAAGAAATATGTATTAGAAATGGTAAATAACATACAACAGGTTAGTAACCATTCCTTAAAATGTGGCTATGATGCACTGGAGGCTTCATTTAGATCAGCCATGACTGGCACAGTGATAAGAAGGCATGCATGGCTAAAGGAGCAAGCTTTACCGGATCATGTTAAAGCAAAGTTACTAGATGCTCCTATGGATAAGACAAGTTTGTTTGGTACACCTGCCCAGCAGGTTATGAAGAAAATGGAAGAAAAGGCAAAATCCGTTCAAACAGTTAAAGATTTCTTGCAGGTTCAACCCCAAGGTTTAGCAGGAACTGGCCTGCCAAAATTGGTCCTTTCCTGACTCCACAAGATCTCAAAGGGGCAGAATCAGGTGTTCCAGAGGCAGAAACCAATCCAGAGGAGGTGCCTACAGAGGACGACAGTGGCAAGGTAACAACAGAGGCACAGACACAACCACTGCCACTACATCAACACAACCACAGTGACTTAATCCTAAATCCGCCTACCAGGGAACAAATAGCAGCTCCTCTAGGCGGAAAGTTAACCTTATTTTAAAAAACTGGCACTATATAACAAAAGACAAGTGGATTTTACAAACCATAGATCAAGGATACCGGTTCCACTTCCACACTTTACCAATCAAAAGAGGAATGCCAAATCTACCTCCAAATCAAAAAACAGAGGCTCTACAACAGATAATGCAGTTAGCAAACATGAGAGCTGTGGAAAAAGTGCCAACTGCAGAGCAAGGAAAGGGGTTCTACTCAAGACTATTCCTAGTTCCAAGAAAGGAAAAAAGTTGGAGACCAATTCTCGACCTGTCCGCCTTAAATACATACATCATTGTCCCAAAATTCAAAATGCTGACCCTACAGCAACAACTTCCCATGCTGGGCAAGGAGTGTTGGCTGGTAACTCTAGATCTCAAGGAGGCATACCTGCACGTCCCCATTCGACCAATCTGCAGAAGATACCTCAGATTTCTTGCAGGATCAGAGCACTATCAATTCTCAGCATTGCCCTTTGGCTTATCTACTGCGCCCAGAGTATTCACAAAATGCCTGGCATCAGTAATTGCCCATTGCAGACTACAGGGAATACAAATTTACCCATACCTGGACGACTGCCTGCTACAAGGGGACAACAAAAGCAAGCTGACAACAGATTTACAAAGGGTCATTTACTTGCTACAAGCACTGGGATACACAGTCAATCTACAAAAGTCAAGGCTGATACCATCCCAAACAAGGACATTCTTGGGCGCGAAATTGGACACAGTAAAACAAATGGCATTCCTAACTGCAGAAAAACAAAAAGAACTCCCTCTTTACTTCTTGGCACTAACAAAGCTGAACAAGTTAACAGCAAGAAAAGTACTGCAGGCCTTGGGCTTCATGGCATCATGCATAATCCTGGTCCCACTTGCCAGACTACATATGAGAAAACTACAGTGGTACCTAAAGAATTTATGGTCCCAACACAGTCACAGCCTAGAAACAGAAATCCCACTAATTCCATGCTTAAAACAGGAGTTCCTATGGTGGGCTCAGGCATGCCAGACAAACCCAGGCCTACCCTTTCGCAGATGTCAAGCAAGCCAGACCATCACAACAGACGCTTCAGACCTAGGATGGGGGCCCACATGCTGGACAAATGCGTGCAAGGATTGTGGACACAGGATCAACTTCACCTGCACATCAACCTAAAAGAAATGCTGGCAGTAAAACTGGCAATCCAAAGGTTCAGACCATTTCTCAAAGAGGGCCAGTTGATGATAAGGACAGACAACACCACAGTCATGTGGTACATCAACAAGCAGGGAGGCACTCATTCATACCCCCTATGCAGAATGACTTTGGAGCTGTGGAACCTGGCACTCGGCTACAACATCCAGTTACAGGCAATTTTTGTACCAGGAAAAGAAAATATTCTAGCAGACATATTAAGCAGAACCACATTGGATGCCCACGAATGGAAACTGCACCCGGACATTTTCAAGACCATCTCAAAGAAATGGGGAATGCCTCAGATAGATCTATTTGCATCACCTCTCAATCACCAGCTCAAAAAATTCTGCACAAGGACACTACACCCACTGGCATGGAAAGTGGATTCGCTCTCCTTCAGCTGGAAAGGCCTGACAGCATATGCATTCCCACCTCTTCCCTTGATACACAAAGTATTACTAAAAATCAAGGAAGAACGTCCAAGGATAATCCTGATAGCTCCAAACTGGCCAAGACAACACTGGTACCCACTGCTGAGGAGCATGTCTTAGAACAATATGTGGCCAATACCCCTGATGCCTTTGATGCTAACTCAGAACAACTACAGCATCATACATCCAAACCTAAAAACGTTGCAACTGACTGCATGGAACATCACATAGCAACAGCTAACCCAGAACTTTCCCAAAGAGTTAAAGACATTATTCTTGAAGCACGCAGACCTTCAACAAGAAGGAACTATGCTGGAAAATGGAAAAGGTTTGTCATTTGGAGTACTGAAAGAGGAAAAGATGTGTCAAACATAGATATGCCTAACATTCTAGAGTATCTGGCCGAACTTCTTCATTCAGGCTTGTCCTACTCCTCCATCAAGATACATGCATCAACTATTTCAGCAGAATACAGCTTTGATCCACCTGTTTTTTCGCACCCTTTGCTCAGGCAGTTCCTCAGAGGAATCAAGAATGTAAAACCTCCAAGGAAACCACCTTTGCCAGCTTGGGACTTAAACTTTGTGCTAGAAAAGTTGACACTCTCACCCTTTGAACCAGCAGCAACAGCAGACCTACAACACCTGTCATGGAAAACTGCTTTCCTACTGGCAATTACTTCAGCAAGGAGGGTTTCAGAGCTACAGGCCTTAATGGCAGTGCAACCCTTCCTAATCTTCCACCAAGATAGAGTGTCCATGAGGACTAATCCTACATTTATGCCTAAGGTGGTATCCAGAGTGTCTTTAAACCAGGCAATCCACCTACCTACCTTCTTTCCCAACCCACAAAACAGAGGGAAAGAATACTGCATACCTTGGATGTACATAGACAGCTACGCTACTACTTGGACAGAACAAAAATAGCAGAAAGACTGACCAACTTTTGTAGCCTATGCAACAGGAAGGGAAGGAAAGCTATTTCCAAACAGACAATCTCCAAATGGATAGGAAATTGCATACGATTCTGTTACTCCTTCCATGGAAAACCAATTCCACAGAACATAAGACCTCATTCTACAAGGGCAACAGCCACTACCACAGCCTTCTTACTAGGAGTGGCAACCAAAGACATTATTGAGGCGGCTACTTGGACCTCCGTGCATACATTTGCCAAGCATTATAACTTACCTCTATATTCCAGATCCCGAGCAGGGTTTGCCACTGCTGTACTGCAAGGGATCCTAAACACACCATAATCTAGTTTTATCCTCCTCTCCTAGTTGGCTATGGTATTCTACCCAGTTGTTATGACTGCAGATGCATCCATGAAGGACATAGTACAGTTTTGTACCTACCATAAATGTAGATGTCCGAACTGGATAGCATCTGCAGTCAGGATTACCCTCCCTCCTTCCCCTCTGTGGTACTCCTAGGGTATTTTACCCTCCTAATAGCTAGCTGTGGGGGGGAGTCTTTTATGGTGTATTTGTTTGTATATATGTACATACATGCTTATTTTTGTGTTTACCTCTATCTTTTTGGAAACATTGGCATCTATCCAAATTTTAGCCTCCAAGAGGGCTACTGGCATCTGGGGCAAGAAACACTGAGGAAAATGGCGTCGGCTGATGCCTTTATACCCGAAGACCAACAGAGATGACGTCGGGTGAAGGGCGACATCAGCCGAAGCCGGACCCGGACTTTGGAATCCGGCCGACTGAAGGGCTGCCTGACGACAGGACAACCCAGTTGTTATGACTGCAGATGCTATCCAGTTCGGACATCTACATTTATGGTAGGTACAAAACTGTACTTTTTGTACCTACCATAAATGCAGATGTTCAAGTGTATTCACTGCTGCAGTCCAGGTTACCCTCCCTCCACCCCCTCTTTCTTAGCTGGTACTTATCTATACCCTTCTATCCTATACTACCTATGTGGTGTATTTGCTGGTAACTGAAGGTTTTGGTTTTACTTTTATGTATGTTTTATTAGCAATATGTATTGCCTACCTATTTGGGGGCACCTGACATTTGGGGCAAGAAAAACTGAAGAAAATGGCGTTGGCTGCATCTTATATATCCCTGGCGCACTAATGTCAGGGAAGAAGTGACAGCAACCGACGCCGGACCAAGACTTTGGAACTATGGCCGACTGTGGGGCCGCCTGACGGCAGGATAACCCAAGTGTAATGACTGCAGCAGTGAATACACTCTAACATCTACGTTTATGGTAGGTACAAAACTGTACTTTGTGTACATTTACCATAAATGTAGATGTTGGAGTGTATTCACTGTTGCAGTCCTGGCTTCCCTCCCTCCAGTCCCCTAGTTCTCTCTCTCTCTCTCTCTCTCCCTTGTCTGTGGCTATTACTAACCCCTTCTGGGGTATTGGCATTTTGACCTGGCTTCCCTCCCTCCAGCCCTCTGGTTCTCTCCCCATCCCCCCCCCCCATTTATGGCTATTACTAACCCCTTCTGGGGTATTGGCATTTACTTTTTACTGGTGTTTTCCCCCACCATAACCTAGCTCCCTCTTTGGGGGGCTCATGACATTTGGGGCAAGAAAAACTGATGTAATGGTGTTGGCTGCCTGTTTTTATACCCCTGACGACCTGACATCAGTCCTGGAGTGACAGCATCCAATGCAGAAATACTAAGTGTCTGGTATTCGGGCTGACTGAGGGCTACCTGCAGGCAGATACCCAAGTGTGATGACTGCAACAATGAATACACTCGAACATCTACATTTATGGTAAGTGTACACAACTGTTCTTTCCTGTAAGACCCATCCTTGACCTGTCCCATCTTAATATTTCTTGAGCCCCCACTTTCCGCATTCTGACCCTCCATGGTCTGTTCCCACTCATTCTGCCTCAAGCCTTCTTGATTACCCTGGATATCAAAGAAGCATATCTGCAAATTCCCATCTATCCCAACTGCAGGAAGTTTTTATGCTTCTCTTTATCATCATGGCACTTTCAGTTTTGTGCCTTGCTGTTTGGGCTTTCTGCTGCACTCGGGCCTTCACCAAATGCCTTGCTCCTGTGACTGCCCACTGCATACTTCAGGGAATACATATCTTTTCGTATCTGGATGACCTTCTCCTTTTAGCTACTTTCACAGAGGAGTTGGAGTGAAATATTGCCTTGATCATCAATCTCCTACAAAATCTGGGGTTCACCATAAAATCATTTCTCATCCCCTTCACAGAATCAATTTTTCCTATGTGCAGGATACAAACAAATCTTATGAGGGTCTCTCTTCCTCCACAAAAGGTACAGGACCTCATCTATTACTTACAAAACATTCTGTTGGTTTACTACATTACAGCCAGAGAGTTAGGGTCTTAAGCCTCATGGCATCCACCATTCCCATGCTCCCCTTAGCCAAACTCCACATGATAAAATGGCAGTGGTATCTAAAATCAGTTTGGATGCAACACTAGCACCCCTTAAAATTTACCATTCCCCTCATCCTCTGTCTTAAGAGGGAACTTCAGTGGTGGATACATTGTGTCACTCAAATGACTACCCTTACACACTCTCCTGCTTCTTGTCAAGTGATCTGCACAGACGCCTCATGTTGGCTGGTAAGCAACCTTTGGCCACCTGAAAGTAGAAGGGATCTGGTCCTCCCTATCAGTTGAAGGAACACATCAATGTAAGGGAGATGAGGGAGCTACTACTGGCCATGCAAACTTTCCACCCCTTATTCCAGCCAGGACCTCTAAATCTGTTCACAGACAGTGTGACAGTCCACTGGTATGTGAACAAACTGGGGACCAAATCCTATCATTTATGCAGACTGGCTCTTCAGGCATGGGAGCTGACAGTAAAATTACAGGTAACCCTTCAAGCATTCTACATTCCATCCTCTCAAAATTGTATGGCAGATTACGTGAGCAGATCCCAAACACCATCCCACAAATGGATGCTTCAAATGGATGTTTCTAGAGATTGTCTTCCAGTGGGGTATCCCTCAAACAGACTTTTTTTGCCTCCCACATGAACAGACAAGTTCCACAGTTTTGTGCCAGAGAGTCCCATCTTCTGGTCTTGGAAATGGATGCCCTGTCTTGCTCGTGGAAGGGGATGTTTCTGTATGCATTCCCTCCCCTTCCTCTCATACCAAAAGTCCTGTTCAAAATTCAGCTGGACAAACCAGAAATCTTGCTGCCGACACCCTTTTGGCCAAGGTGGCACTGGTTACCTGTCTTCCTGCATTTAGCCAAGGACAAATCACCACAAGTTACCTCAGAGAGTGGACCTCCTCACACAAGACAAAGGGATCCTCATCTGTCCACACAAGACAAAAAGGGAACCTCATCTATCCCCACTTGGCAACCCTTCGGTTGACCCTGTGGGTGATGGGTGTTTGAAAGGGATTAGTACCAGATTTTCTGAGGACATGCTCACAGTTCTGCAGGAGGCCAGGAAACCCATATACACATTCACTTTAAGCTGGGCAGCAAGGGAAGGAATGGGAAACTCTGGCAGCTCTGGAGCAGTCGATGTTGAGGAGTGATAGGCCACTGAGCCCCCATATGACAGAGCAATGGATGACACAGGATGAAACTGAAGAGAATGGGCCACGGGAAGATGCTATAGAACATTCTACAGAATTCCTGCAGAAAATATTGAACAAAAAATGTGCCCTCAGTTTAGAAGAAAATGAGCTAAGAGGAGAGTTTGATTTAATAGGGATAGATAGACCTTTTAAGATCAGTGAAAAAAATTGACTGAAGGTCAATAAAACCCAAAAAGCCAGAAGTTTGACAAAACAAATGAACATAGTAATTAGGACTGTCCATAGAGATCTATGTGATGTAACAGAAGTAAACAGGATATATTACTGTGCAGCTAAATTAATACCAGATACAATTCTACCACAACTACACAGGGTAGTAAAGGAATGGAAGTGGAGAAATCAAATACCAGTATGGAAGTATTGAATAGAGAAAACTGTAAAGCAGTTAAGACAAGAAGTGGCACAGTTAAAACAGATCAACAAAACATACATAGAAAGAAATGATGAAAGCAAAATGCAATATGATACTGGATCAGGAGCTGTCATGCACTATCACAAATATAAAAATATCAGCACAGGCAGAAAAACTTGGAAGATAACACGAGTAAATATAAATGGAAAGTACAAAAATAAGCAATTTATTGATGACCCAAAAAGTTTTATAGAGAATTGGGAAACAAGGTAAAAGGAATTGAAATACCACCCAAAAAGAAGAAATAGATACATTTTGGAGAAGTATTTTTGAAGATCATGTGGAACATAACAAAGATGCTAAATGGAAAGAAGTAAAAGAAAGTATAGAAAGTTCAAAGGTACAGGATATTAAATGGGAAGAAGTAACAGCCAGAGAGATTGAAACAAAGTTAAGAAAAGCCTCTGACTGGAAAACACCAGGCCCAGAAGCAGTACCTAACTTCCGGTTAAAAGTATTGACATCTTTGCACGAAGATTTAGCCATGAGTAAGAACTGTTTATATACGCACCCTGAACAGACACCAACCTGGCTAACAACAGGAAAAACAATGGTCTTACTTAAGAGTGAGCTTGCAAGTTACCGTAAAAATTATAGACCAATAACTTGCCTTCCAACTATGTATAAATTGTACGTTGGAATTGATGCTGACAAGAGTTTATAGTCATTTAGAAGAAAACTCAGTCATGGCAATAAAATAAAGTCATATGGAACAAAGGATCATCTGTTGCTAAATAAAGTCATAATGGAGAACTGTAAAAAGGGGAAGAATCTAAGTATGGCATGGATTGACTACAAAAAAGCATTTGACAGTATCCCACATTCATGGATAAGTGTTTAAAAGTGTATAAGATACATACACTGATCAGCTACATTACAGTGACCATGAAACAGAGGCAGACCACTTTGCATTTAAGCCATGATAAAGTACAAAGTATTATTCTAGGGATAAAAATACAAAGGGGAATATTCCAGGGTGACTGCCTGTCACCTCTGCTATTCTGTGTTGCCCTTAACCCATTAAGCTGTCTACTTAACAGATTAGGCCATGGCTCTGATTTGGCTCCTAGAAAAGAACAAAATGTAACAACTTCACATCTTCTCTTTGTCTCTGATTTAAAACTGTATAGCTCATCAGATGAGGAACTGAAAGCACAACTGCAAGTAGTCAAAACTTTTTCAGATGGTCTTGATAATTGTGCAAAAGCAACCTTTTAAGCAGGGAAACTGCAGCACCAAGAAAACATCAATTTGGGACAAGAATGTGATATAAAAGAACTTGAGCAAGAGGGAGTGTATAAATATTTGGGAACTGATGAAAGATCAACAATAAAAAATTAACTAAAGTGAATAGTAAGGAATATTTTAGAAGACTTTAATCCTGAAAACCACGTTGACATCTAGGAACAAAATTCAAGCTGTAAACTAATTTGCTCTTCCTGTTCTAACTTACAGTTTTGGAGTGATTGACTGGCCCCAAAATGTGTTGGATAGATTAGATAGGAAAACAAGAAGTATGCTTCACACTCACCAAATGATTTATAAAAATCTGTGCATACCAAGGTTATATATTCCCTGTTCCGAAGGAGTTATGAGCCTCCTTGAAATTGATTACATGTATAGATTTGCAGTTGTGGGACTGCACACATCTGCTGACCTCACAGGACCCAAAAGGAGTGAAAGTTTTGAAACATGAGGAAAATAAATCTAAGATGACTTCCCTACTTAGTCTAGCAGAAGCATATTGACATCAAGCAGGAATGGAAATCAGACCGAAAGATAAAAATCAGGCAGCAACTGAATGTGCCAAAAAAATAAAAGAAAATATAAGGTTAAGGATCAGATGAAAAGGCACGAAATGTGGAAAATGCGTAAATATAGTTGCAAGTATGGAAAACTTCTGGAATAACCCCATGTTGATGCAAGATCAAATGCAGGAATGGTTAAGGAAAGAAGAATTCAAACCAAAAGATATAAGGTTAATATTGGTGGCCCAAGATAGTGGGCTACTCGCATGTTGGTTTACAAAGTCCATTGAACATGTGGGAGAAACAGACAAATGTAGGTTTTGCAAAACAGAATTGGAAACACACACCTCGTTGCTGATTGTGACATACTAATGGCAGGACGACTGTATACTGAAAGGCATAATGTCTTTACCCCACTCTGATGGACCTCCTGTATATCCACAAAACAAACAGCAACAGAATTACCTGTAAGAAAGACTTAATCCTTGCCTGTGATATAACTAGGACTTACTGGAGAGGGAGGTATGTATCCCAGAAACTACCCTGTCTGTGGAACAGGCTCCCCATCCATGTGAAGTAGAGTTCCTCTCTAACCCAATTCAATTGCAACTTAGACAATTGGATGGGAAACAAGAAATTCATCCCTTGTTTGGCATCTATGCCTCTAATGCAAACAGGTAACCTGTGAATGGTTCATCTCCCAGGCTCATGCTTACACTTAACAATGGTATCAGAACTGGTCAGAAATTTGGGATGCATGGCTAGACTTAAAAAGGCCCTTGTGGTCGTTAATCTAATAAACACCTATGAACCTATGTGGCAAGACTGTTGCAGTGGGGATTGTGCAAACATAATATTGGAGTAGCTGAAAAACTGGAAACATGAGCCACACAGCATTGTAGAAAATGATGGTCTACATCACATGTGATCACCCATTACCAGCAGTTCAAAACATAGATGCAAGAAAACCAAATGGTCCATAAAAAGAAGACAAAAGTAGCATTGATCACTGAAATCGCTACACCCAGTGACTGCAGTGTCTTGCGTATAGAGAGACGCAAAGTCATAAAATATCAAGATTTGCAGGCAGAAATGAAAACACTGTGGAAGAAAGATACCCAGACGGTTCCAATAGTAGTAGGAGCAACAGGTCTTATAAAAAATAATCTACAGTCATACTTACATATGTTACCAGTACATGCAATTCCATATGAATTGCATGAGGAGTCATTACTGGGCACATTGCAGGTGCTGCGAAGAGCACTTTTGGCTGACATCAAAGATTGAAACAGTACTTATTTCATGAACTTTAATCGTACTTGGACTTAGGATTGAGTTCCATTCCTGTCATGGTATTAAAACCCCAAAAGACTTGGAGAAATTAAAAATGAGAGGGGCCAGGAAACCAAATACCAGAGAATCTTACTTGGCAAAATGGAAGAGATTTTCAATCTGATGTCTGAAACAGTCAGGACCCATTAACAGCGGAAATTCCCCTGGTTTTGACTTGTGTGAATTGCTCAAATGCTGGTTTGGCTTACTGTTCAGTAAAAGCTTGCATCTCAGCCATATCTGCAGTCTGCCTCTATCTCACCCCCCCCCATACCTAGCAGATTTGAGGCAAAACAATTTCTTAAAGGTGTTTAAGCCTCCCAGGAAACCTGTTCTGCCTCCCTGGGATCTTAACCTTGTTTTGGAAAAGCTGACTCAGGCTCTCTTCATCACTGTTCCCAGAAGACTGTGTTACTCCTAGCATTAACTTTAGCCAGATGGGTGTCTGAGCTATAGTCCCTTATGGTGTCTGCACCCTTTCTTGTCTTCCACAAAGACAGGGTCTCCCTGTGCACAAACTCCTCATTTATGCCTAAGGTAGTCAATGTACCTATCTCTAAATTGGTCCATACACATGCCTACCTTTTTCCCTTTTCCCCAGAACTCTAGTGAGAGGGTCCTCCACACTTCAGACGACTTCCATTTTATCTGGACAAAACCAAGTCTGTTAGAAAATCAAATCAAGATTTTATTTCTTACCACCCCAGGGCTCTGGGGCGGGCTGTGTCCAAGCAGAATGTTTCCTCCTGGATTACCAAGACTATGTTCTTTTGCTACAGTCACCATGGTAAGACTCTTCATTCCCCTGTTAAGACTCATTCCACCAGGTCTGTTGCCTCATCTGGGGCCTTTTTCAAGGGATTGGACACTAACTCGGTTTTTGAAGCAGCTGCATGGACCTCTGTCCATATCTTCACCAGACACTATAAATTAGATGTAATTTCTAAATGTAGAACAGGATCTGCCAGAGCTATACTGCAGGGCTTCCTGGAAATCTCCTCATCCACTCCCTCCTCCCTTACTTCATGAGCTTTGGTATTCTCCCTCGTGATGAATACTGCAACAGATGAATAGAAGGACATAGAATAGTTGTCTAACCGTAACGATAGATGTCCTTCTCTTTCCTGTTGCAGTATTCTTACCCCTACCATCTTCCCTGATTCTTACCCTATTTCCTGAGGCTGTCATTCCTCTTGGGGCAGTCAGTACGGAGGATGGTGTGCTCATATGTCACTTTTTATGGGCAACGTCTGATCGCAGCCTCCATGCGACGCACCACCCACCCTAAAGTAGTGAAGTTTTCTGTATACTGGCCGACACTGGGTTGCCTACAACAGGGAACTCCCTCATATTATGAATACTGTAACAAAGAAGAGAGTTCTATTTCTTTACAGTCAATTCTATTTCTTTACAGTCTTGAAACACCCATATTCCTTTGACTGGGCATTTTGCATAATGCCAGTTGGCATAATGGTTAAGTTCTTTGCCTACCATGCATAAGGTACAAGGTTTGATTCTGACCTCCAGCCAATAACTGTATGGAGTTTGCATGATGATGATCATCGTGTTTCACTGTTGCAGTCATTACATTTGGGTTGTCCTGCTGGCAGGCTACCCGCAGTCTGGCTACCCGCAGTCTGCCTGAATTCCAAAGTCTAGGTCCGGCATCTGTTGCTGTTGCCTCCTCCCTGACGTCAGTGTGCCAGGGGTGTAAAAGATTCAGCCGACACCATTTTCTTCAGTCTTTCTTGCCGCACGGTGCCCGAAGCAAAAGCAGTTCGCAAGTGCCGGTCGGCCGACTCCTGAGATTTTCGTGTTCGAATTTCAGATCCGAAGTCTTCATTAAAAGCTAAGTACCCCATTGGGGAAACTTTTTTCTTGCTCCAGACCGATGTCAGAAAAAGTTAATAATTGTATTTCTTGTGGGAAGCAAATACCTCATAAGGACTTCCATTCTTACTGTATTTCTCTAGGCCCTGATCACAACATTGCTAATTGTCGGTTTTGTGCTGGATTTAACCAACGCACTGTTAAGTGTCGGTATGATTTTGCATTTCACTATTTTGGCAGAAGATTTAATTACACAATGTCGTCAGATAGCCATCAGACTACCGCAATTCAAAAGAAACGCAAAGAAAAAGAGGAGGACAGGCATCCGAGGTCCAAAACTGGCGATGAGGCTTCTTCTAAGCCAGTCGCCAGTTCTCAGTGAGGCGCTTTTGCAGCCCCTGACGCCCACTACTTTAGAGCCGCAGGCCGCTTCCGACTCCCACGTGGAGCCGACTAAGCCGCTGGATACTCAAGGTATTGGAACCTCAGAAACTATTCCCTCAGATGGGTCTCGAGCCGCTGAGCAGGCATCTGCTTCTGAGAGTATTTTCAGGCCTACACAGTTGTATGTTAAAACAACTTCAAAGGCAAAGACTAAAACACCTCTAAAGACAAAGAAACAAGTACAACAGCCACATGGACAGGCCTCCATGCCTAAAAACCAGATGCTCAAAATGGCCAAAGACCTAATTACTTTGATCAGGGGTTCCCACCCCCCTCCTGATAAGAGGCCTAGGCAAGAGACAGTATATGAATCTTCAGATCAGGTTTCCATTTCTTCTGATCTTCCTCCCTATGAGGATTCTGATGCTGAAGAATCTATCCCTTCATCTCCTCCTGAGGATTATTCTTTTGGTGAAACTCTGCATACCATGAGGGAGCATTTCCACTGGGAGAGCCAAGGTTATTCAGAATCTAGGAAAAGGCTCAGAGACTTCCTTTGACTACCTCAGCACAGGCCCCTTGCTATTCCACCTGTGTTAGACATTGTAGATGTATTTTCAAAGTTCAGTCTGACTCCTGATTCTTTACCTCCAGCTCCTGTTAAGTCCGACAGATACTACAGGGTTCCTGACTCACATAAATTTCTTTAAGAACCCTGCTGCTGACCCAGAAACTATCTCTCCGGGTCCCAAAGGGGTCAAGGCTTGCACTGCAAAAAACCCTACCCCCTCTGACAGGGATTCTAGGGCACTGGACAGATGGGGAAAAAAGATTTACACTTCTGCTACCTTGGCTATAAGGGCTTTAAATTGTCAGTTTCATATGCTTAAATATCAGCAATATATTATGTCACTGCTTAAACAGAAAATGTTGATAAATTCTGAATGTGCAGAAAACAAAGAAATGCAAGATTTATTGCATGCAGCTGAACAAGTGGGAAAACATACTTTACAATGTGGTTTTGATTCTCTGGAGGCCTCCTGCAGGGCCGCTGTTACTGGTTCTGTCATTAGGAGGCATGCTTGGTTAAAGGAACAGAATCTGCCTGATCATGTTAAAGTAAAATTATTAGATTCTCCATTACAGCATGATATCTTGTTTGGTGTTAAAGCAGAAGAGGTGTTGAAGAAAATGGAGGACAAAGCTAAATATATGCAAGCAGTCAAAGATTTCTTACAGGTACAGACTCCAAGATTTAGCAGGCACTGGCCTACAAAGAATTGGTCCTTTCCAGTGTCAGACAGGCCACAAAGAGGCAGATACAAACGCCCAAGAGGCAGATCCCAGTCCCAAGGCTCATTCAGGTCTAAACAATGGGGTACTTCTACCTCCAAAAGCGGAGAAGATAAATCACAGCCTTACAGGAAACAGTCCCAATGACTTCCATCTGCCTGCGCCAAGCACTTGTCTTCTGGCAGCTCCTTTAGGGGGAAAACTAGCACTTTTTTCACAAAATTGGCATGTAATAACCCAGGAAAGATGGGTCCTGGATATAGTGTCACAAGGCTACAGGTTTCACTTTCACACCCTGCCAAGGGCACACGGTTTGCCAGACCTGCCAAAAAATCAATGGGCAGAGGCACAAAAGCAAGTGTCATCCCTCATTGACATGAGGGCCATCCAGCAAGTACCACAGCAAGAGCAGGGACAGTGATTTTACTCAAACTGTTCTTGGTGCCCAGAAAGGACAAAACCTGGAGACCAATACCGGACCTATCTATCCTAAACACATCTGGATATTCCAAGATTCAGAATGTTGAGACTGCAGCAGTTTCTGCCCATGTTAGGCAAGAAGGCTTGGCTTGTGACTTTAGACCTAAAAGAGGCATACCTGCATATCCCAGTCAGACAATCATGCAGAAGATACCTCAGCTTCATAGCTGGCTCAATGCACTACCAATTCTCTGCACTGCCCTTTGACTTATCTGCTGCGCCCAGGGTCTTCACAAAATGCCTGGCTCCAGTAATTGCATTTTGCAGACAGAGGAATACAAATATATCCTTACTTGGACGACTGCTTTATTCAAGCAGAGAACAAGGACATTCTGCTACAGCATCTGGCGTTTGTAAAAAGATTACTAACATGCCTAGAGTACACAGTAAACGAAAAGAAATCAAAACTAGTACCCTCTCAAGAGATATTCCTGGGTGCAAGCTTAAATGCAACTGCTCAGATGGTTTATCTCACGCCAGACAAACAAAGGCAACTGACTACTTATTTCAAAATGTTGGCAACAAAGACCCAGTTATCTGCAAGAAAAATTCTGCAGGCTTTGGACTTCATGGCATCCTGCATTCTGCTAATTCCATATGCAAGACTGCATATGAGGAAAATTCAGTGGTATCTAAAAAGTGTTTGGACTCGACATTGCCACAGCCTGGAAATAGTAATTACCCTCATTCCCTGCCTGCAACAGGAGTTTCGATGGGCAAAGGCCTGTCACCACAACAAGGGACAGCCATTCGCGTTACCCACAGCTAGGCAGATATTAACAACAGATGCATTAGATTATGCCTGGGGAGCCCACATGGCAGGAAGATGTATTCAGGGCACATGGTCCGCAAGCCAAAAGCATCTACATATCAACCAAAAAGAGATGCTAGCTGTTCAGATTGCCCTGACAGCATTCAAGAATCTACTTCATCCGGGGCAACTACTGATAGACAGACAATACTACAGACAATACTACAGTCTTGTGGTACATAAACAAGCAGGGAGGCACTCATTCATACCTTTTATGCAGACTAGCCATGACTCTGTGGGAGGCAGCATTGACTTACCAAGTACATCTGCAAGCACAATTCCTGCCAAGAAAGATAAATACTCTGGCAGACTAAGCAGAAACCTCATGGATCCCCACGAGTGGAAATTGGATCCGCAAGTCTTCAGCATGATGACAAGGAATTTGGGATGCCCGGACATAGATCTGTTTGCCTCCCCTCACAACTGCCAACTACAGAGATTCTGCACAAGGACTTATCACAAGCAAGCATGGAAAGTGGATGTTCTGTCTTTCAGCTGGAAAAACTTAACAATATATGCCTTTCCTCCACTGCCTCTCCTCCCCAAGGTACTCCTAAAAGTCAGACAAGAGAAGCCAAAAATTATACTGATTGCCCCAGACTGGCCCCGCCAGCACTGGTACCCAATCCTAAGGAACTTATCTGAATACCCAGCCTGGACATTGCCTCAAATTCCTCATTTACTGTCCCAACACAACAATCAGATCCTGCACAGCCAACTCAAGACCTTAAATCTGTCAGCATGGCGCATAATGTATTCACTCAAAACACACCTCTCTCTAAAGCAGTGATGGATGTTATTTTTGAGGCCAGGATACCTAGTACCAGGAAATCTTATGCTGAAAAATGGAAGAGATTCTGTGCTTGGAACCAGGCACAAGGAATTGACTCAGTACACTACAGAGCCACCTATTTTTTCTCATCCTTTATTAAGGCAGTACCTCAGAGGAGCCAAAAACTTAAGTCCTCCAAGGAAGATCACCAATACCTGCATGGGACCTCAATTATGTCTTGGAAAAACTCACCCTGCCTCCTTTTGAGCCAGCCGCTACAGCTGATATAAAATTTTTGTCATGGAAAATAGCTCTGCCCGTAGCAATAACCTCTGCAAGACGAGTTTCAGAGCTACAGGCACTCATGGCTGTGGAACCTTTTATCATTTTCCATCCAGATAGGGTTTCTCTAAGGACAAACCCGAAATTTATGCCTAAGGTAGTGTCCAGTGTGGCCCTTAACCAAACTATTCACTTGCCTACCTTTTACCCAAACCCACAGAATAAGGGTGAGAAACTTCTGCATTCTTTGGACATGCACAGCTGCGCTTCTACTTGGACAGAACAAAAGCTTTCAGAAAGACTGAGTAATTACTAGTGGCATATGCTGCAGGGTCACAAGGAAAGGCTATCTCAAAGCAGACTATTTCAAAGTGGATAGACCACTGCATTCGTTTCTGCTATTCACAACATGGCAAATCAGTGCCTAAGGGCATTAGGCCACATTCTACCAGAGCAGCAGCCACTTCAGCAGCCTTCCTCAGAGGAGTACCAACCAAAGACATTTTAGAGGCTGCAACCTGGAGTTCAGTGCACACTTTTGCAAAGCACTACCACCTACCACTCTACTCTAAATCCAGGACAGGCTTTGCCACTGCAGTTCTGCAGGGCCTCATAGCCACTCCTAATCCTTTTTAGCTCAAGCCTCCCAACCTTAGCTTTGGGATTCAACCCAATTGTAATGACTGCAACAGTGAAACACGATGAACATAGTACAGTTGTGTACTTATCATAAATGTAGATGTTCGAGTGTATTCACTGTTGCAGTCCAGGTTACCCTCCCACCATCCCCCGTATCTTTGCTGGAACTTATATGTACTTCTCTGTTCTATACAACCTATGTGGTGTATTTGCTTGTAGATGAAGGAAGAATTTACCTTGGTGCATGCATGCTTTATTGACATATTTTTAGCCTACCCTTTTGGGGGCACCTGACATCTGGGGCAAGAAAAACTGAAGATAATGGGCGTCGGCTGCATCTTTTATACCCCTGGCGCTCTGACGTCAGGGAGGAGGTGACAGCAACTGACGCCGGACCTAGACTTTGGAATTCAGGCCGACTGCGGGTAGCCTGCCAGCAGGATAACCCAATTGTAATGACTGCAACAGTGAATACACTCTAACATCTACATTTATGGTAAGTACACAACTGTACTTTCTTCATATTTCACTGTTGCAGTCATCATACTGGGGTTATCTGCCTGCAGGTAGCCCTCAGTCGGCCCAAGTACAAGAGACTTAGTATTTCTGCCTCGGATGATGTCGCTTCTTCCATGACGTCAGGTCGTCAGGGGTATAAACACAGGCAGCCGATGCTATTACATCAGTCTTTCTTGCTGAGGAGGAGCTCGAAGCAGAAGCAGTTCGCAAGTGCTGGTCGGCCGCCACCTGAATTTTTCGTTTTAGAGTTGAATAATTCTGAAGTCTTCTAAAGCTAAGTACCCCGTTGGGGATCCTTTTTTCTTGCTCTAACCAGTGTCAGAAAAAGTTAACAATTGTCTTACCCTGTGGTAAGCAAATACCTCACAGAGATTTTCATTCTTACTGCGTCACCTGTTTAGGCCAAGACCACGATGTCCCTCACTGTCGGTTTTTTACCTTGTTTAATGCCCGAACCATTCATCGTCGGGCTATCTTTGTCGGTAAATTCTTTTGCTCTCAATCTCCGTATTCTGAAATTCTTCTGATGAAGCTCACAATGTCTGTGAGTAAAAGCGCTTAACATTTTACGTACATTAAATTTCATCTTTGGTTCAACTGTTTTTGCAGTCGAGTTGGTTTTGTGCTGTCGAGTAGAGGAACTGTTCTGTTTTGTTTCCGTGGTGGTGTGGAAGTGTTTCAGAAGAAGTGCTACGGAGTCTTTGTTGAACTGAAACACATTTTCATTGTTTCTGTATTCTGAAATGGCTTCGGTAAGCCATCCGACTACTGATCTTCCGAAAAAATGTAAAGATAAAGACAGAAACAGACCGCATAGGTCCAAAATTGCCAACGACGCTTCCGTTAAGCTAGTCGCCAGTCCGCCGGTACTCATTGAGGCTCCTTTGCAGCCCCTGATGCCTGCTTCTATGGATTCGCAGGCCTCTGCTGAGACCCATTCAGAGTCTGGTATGCCGTGAGATGCTTCTTCGAATATGGGACCAGCGGATGTCTCTACCTTAGGTCCGGAGCTGCTGTGCAGGCACTGGATTCTGAGGGAGTTTTTCGTCCTACCGATGTTCGAATCAGACCGACTACTACTACTTTTTTAACCAAAACTACCGGGTTTCTTAGGCCCAGAGTACGCACTACGGTTAGAAAACTGACTACCAAAGTGCATGCTCAGGCACCCATACTACAAAAACAAATGCTTAGAATGCCTGAAGACCTTATTATGCTGATTAGGGGAGGCCAGCCTTCCCCAGCTAAGAGACGAAGAGTTCAGTCCTCTTCAGGTTCTACAGACCAGGAGTCCGATGACTCTGACCTTTCAGATTATGAAGACATGCCCTTATCCACCTATGAGGATTCACATGCAGAGGAATCCGTTCCCTCTGCCTCCCCTCCAGAGGATTTTTCTTTTGGTGAAACCTTGCATACTTTAAGACAGCATTTCCATTGGGAATGCCAAGACTATCCTCAGTCCAAAAAGAGACTCAGATAATTTTTAGAGTTGCCTCAGCACAGGCCCCTAGCTATACCCCACTGTCCTGGATGTTGTGGATGATGATTTCATGGAATCCAGTCTTACTCCAAACACTTTACCTCTGTCCCCTAGGAAACCAGACAGGTACTACAGAGTACCTGATTCTCACAAGTTTCTTTTCAAGAGTCATACTGCTGATCCAGAGATTATTTCCCAGGGACCTAAAGGTATTAAGGCTACTACAGCCAAAAATCCTATCCTTTCGGACAGGGATTCCAGAGCTTTGGATAGATGGGGTAAGAAGGTATATACCTCTGCAACTCTTGCTATCAGGGCATTGAATTGCCAGTTTCACATGCTGAAACACCAGCAACATATTATGGAACTTATTAAACAAAAAGGGGTAATTTTTCCAGATTGTGCAGAAAGTAAAGAATTGCTGGAGCTTATGCACTCTGCAAACCAAGTTAGTAAGCATACTTTGCAGTGTGGCTTTGATGCCCTGGAAGCATCTTGCAGGGCAGCAGTCACTGGCTCTGTACTGAGAAGACATGCTTGACTGAAGGAGCAGGCCTTGCCAGATCATGTTAAATCTAAATTACTAGACTCTCCTTTAACTAAGGACTGTTTGTTTGGCACCAAAGCAGAAGTTGTTGGAAGGAAGAAAAGGCCAACTCTGTGCGAACTGTTAAAGAATTCCTACAAGTGCAACCACCTAGATTCAGTAGGCATTGCCCTTCAAAACACTGGTCCTTTCCAGCCCCCTCCAGGCCTTCCCAAACAAGACCCAGGGGAAACAAACCACCCAGACAACAGTTTCTGGCTATGCAGAGATCTAAGCAATGGAGCGACCCCACCCCTAGAGCAGGGAGTAGGTAAGCCACCTTCTTATGGAAAAAGCTCACAATGACTTCTCAGCCGTGCCCAGTTGCTTGTGCCCCTAGAAGGCAACCTGCCCCTTTCATGCAGAAAACAGGATGTCAATCACTCAGGACCAATGGGTCCTCAACTTTGTAACACAGGAGGTACAAATTTTATTTCCATTCACTGCCACCCCCAAGATGGTTTCCAGACCTTCCTCCAAACCAGTGGGCAGAGGCTCAAAACCAAATACTTTCCCTGCTCAATATCAGAGCTATTCAGCCTGTTCCAGTAGAACAGAGAGGGGTCAAGGATTCTACTCCAGACTATTCCTGGTACCCAAGAAAGAGGGCTCTTGGTGCCCATCCTGGATCTTTCAATCAAAACACTTTCCTGGTGGTACCACAATTTGAAGTGCTTACCCTGCAACATCTTCTCCCTATGTCAGCCAAGGATGCCTGGTTAGTCACCCTAGACTTCAAAGAAGCCTATCTGCACATCCCCATAAGCGAGTCATGCAGGAAATATCTACATTTCAGGGCAGGGTCTATGCATTATCAGTTGTCTGCACTTCCCTTTGGCTTATCAACTGCGCCCAGGATATTTACAAAATGTCTGGCTCCAGCCATTGCATACTGCAGGCAGAGAAATATCCAAATTTACCCATACTTGGACGACTGCCTGATTCAGGTGGACAGTCAGGAGTTGCTGATTCAGCACCTGACATTTGTAAAAAGCCTTCTAACTTCATTGGGGTACACCATCAACGAAAAGAAACCACAACTGGTACCCAGTCAAAAGATTCTATTCCTGGGAGCAAGCTTGGACACAACTTCCCAGGTGGCATTCCTCACCTCAGAAAAAGAGGTCTATCTGACAGACTTGTTGTGTCTTTCGGCTTTTCCTGGTTAGAGGTCGCCACAGCAGAACTCCGGTCCGCTAATGATTGTTGGTAGATTTTTATGTGCAGAGTTACCGGCCCTGATGCACAACCTTCAACGAAGGTACGCCCATTCACGCACGTCTCCACACAAGACGCTCTAGCTGAGAATCGAACAGGACGTCTTACTGTGAGGTGCCAACGCTACTGCAGCACCACCACCGCAGCATATCTACTTCAAACAAATGGCCACCAGAACCCAGCTATCTGCAAGAAAAGTACTGCAAGCCCTAGGGTTCATGGCCTCATGTATTCTGCTAATTCCATATGCAAGACTGCATATGAGGAAACTTCATTGGTACTTAAAAAGTATTTGGTGCCAACATTCTCAGGACCTGGAAACAGTCATTCCTCTCACACATTGTGAAAGAACAGAATTCCTTTGGTGGGCAGAAGCATGCAACCACAACAAGAGACTGCATTTTACTCAACCCCATGCTGCCCAGACCCTAACCACAGACTCATCAGATTATGCATGCGGGGCTCACATGGCAGGCATATGTATCCAGGGCCATGGGAGCCCAAGGCAAATTCTCCTGCACATCAGTCAAAAAGAGATGCTAGCTGTACAGAATGTCCTGACAGCTTTCAGATACCTACTCTTTCCAGGACAACTGCTGGTACAAACAGACAACACCACAGTTATGTGGTACATCAACATGCAGGAGGGAACCCATTCTTACCCACTCTGCAGGTTAGCCATGGCCCTGTGGAACACGGCCGTGGACAACCAAGTTAATCTACAAGCTCAATTCCTGCCAGGCAAACAAAATTCACTGGCAGACGACTTGAGCAGAAATATCCAAGACCCACACGAGTGGGAATTGGAGCCCAGCACCTTCAACCCTCTGATCCAGAAATGGGGACCCCAGAGGTGGATCTCTTTGCCTCCCCTGACAACCACCAGTTAAGCAAATTCTGCACCAGGAACCCTCACAGCAGGGCCCGGAAGGTGGATGCCCTATCCTTTCAATGGGAAAACCTCTCAGTCTATGCCTTTCCCCTCTGCCCCTTTATCTCCAGAGTATTATTCAAGATAAAACAAGACCGGCCAAGGACAATTCTGATTGCCCCGGACTGGCCATGCCAGCACTGTTACCCACTCCTGCGCAGCCTGACAACGGTGCCATCCTGGCACCTACACCAGGCCCCAGCCCTGCTTTCTCAGCAGGAGGGACAGATTTTGCATCCACAATTGCAAACCCTAAATCTTGCACTCTGGCTTATTCCTTAAATACTCCACCAGCAACCCTAAGCAAGCAGGTGCTGGACGTCATCCTTGAAGCCAGAAGGTCCACTACTAGGAAATCCTATGCTGAAAAGTGGAAAAGGTATTGTTCTTGGAATCAGTCTAAAGGAAAGGACACAGCACTGCCCTCCTTACCTCTAATCCTGGATTACATAGCAGAACTACTCCACAGAGGCCTATCCTTCTCCTCCATTAAGATCCATGCTTCTGCCATTTTGGCTCATTTCAAGAATTGAGCCACCTCTATTCTTGCACCCTCTCATCAAACCGTTCCTAAGTGGGGCACACAATTTAAGGCCACCAAGGAGAGCACCCACCCCTGCTTGGGACCTTTTCTTTGTACTAGAAAAGCTCACGCCTTCCCCCTTTTGAACCTGCTGCTTCAGTAAAGTTAAAATTCCTCTCTTGGAAAACAGCCTTGCTGCTAGCCATCACTTCAGCTAGAAGAGTGTTTGAGTTACAAGCACTGATGGCTGTGGAACCCTTCATTATTTTCCATGCTGACAGGATTTCCCTCAGAACTAACCCTTCCTTTATGCCTAAAGTGGTGTTCAGTGTTGGTCTCAACCAATTCATCCATTTGCCAACCTTCTTCCCTAATCCTCAAAATAAAGGGGAAAGGATCCTGCACTCTTTGGATGTGCACAGACAGCTCAGGCTCTACCTTGATAGGACTAAGCCTTTCAGAAAATCTGACCAGCTGCTAGTCAGCTTTGCAACAGGGGCAGAGGGCAAGGCCATTTCAAAACAAACCATTTCCAAATGGATAGCACACTGCATCCATTTCAGCTACAATCACCATGGAAAACCAACCCCTTCAGTGGATCAGAACACATTCCACTGGAGCTACATGGGAGTCCCTATAAGGGACATACTGGAAGCTGCTACCTGGAGTTCTGTACACACCTTCACCAAGCATTACCACCTGCCTATCTTTTCCAAATCCAGGGCAGGATTTGCTACAGCAGTCTTGCAAGGCCTACTAGCCAGCCCTAACTCTTCTTGACTGCCTCCACCCTTCCTCAGCTTTGGCAATCAACCCAAGTGAGATGACTGCAACAGTGAAACACGAAGAACATAGTACAGTTGTGTACACTTACCTTAAATGTAAATGTTCGAGTGTATTCACTGTTGAAGTCCTGGTTTCCGTCCCTCCAGCCCCCTGGTTTTCTCTCTCTCCATCTCTCCTCTCTATGTCTATTCCTACTGGTATTGGTATTTACTTTTTACTGGTGGTGTTTTCCCCACCATATTCTAGCTCCCTGTTTGAGGGCTTCTGCCATTTGCGCCAAGCAAAACTGATGTAATGGCGTTGGCTGCTTGTTTTTATACCCCTGATGACCTGACGTCATGGAAGAAGTGACCGCATCAGATGCAGAAATACAAAGTTTCTGGTATTCGGGCCGACTGAGGGCTACCTGCAGGCAGATAACCCAAGTGTGATGACTGCCACAGTGAATACACTCGAACATCTACATTTATGGTAGGTGTACACAGCTGTACTTTCTCCCTTGGTTTCTGTGAGGTTCCTCCCACCTCCCAAAAACATGCATCTCCAGCTCAAACTCTGGTCAGCCAGGTATGGAAATAAGCTACATAAGGGAAGGTGGTGGTGGAATGCAGAAATCAAGGAAGTTGTCAAAAGAATTGAGGAATGTAGGAAAAAAATTGGAGAGAGAAAAGACGGACCAGGCTAAAAAAAAATACTGGAAAAAAAGCACAGATGAAGCACTCAATGTATAAAAACTACTAAGCCAGTGAAAAAAACTGCAACCACAAGGAATATAACAAACTTTAATAAAGTCACTGTGGTGCCTCGACAAAAAAGCCTTCCAGGAGGTGATAATTCATGGCAAAAACAGCTCTGATTCATATTACACACACAAGACGCAGTTAATCAAACAAGCTATTCAATTCTTTAAAGAAAAACTCTCCAGTTACATTCATCATCCAGTCCATCTGGAGATAAAGTATTATATTTCAAAATAAATAATGTCTCTTTATATAACAACTTTTTTAGCACCCCATCATCCCTGGATGAAACCTGTTCTAGAATCCATGCTTTTAAAGCAGAAAAATCACTATTATGTCTCAAGTTAAAATGCAAGGCAGAAGGATTTACAAGGTTATTGTTCTTAATATCCCTAACGTGCTCTTGGAGCTTCAGTTTAAAAAAAAATTGTTTCCCTTATATAAAACAGGCCACAAGGACATACACCACTGCTTTAGTGGTGCACACATACAAAGATGTGGGACAGAATCATATTTTATTAATGCTATCAAAAGATCTAACTATATTAACACATACTGAACATCTTCCACAAGGGAAAGTTCCACATCTATTAGGATTTATAGTCAACTTATAACTAAGGGTCATAAATGTATTGTGTACTATCATGTCTTTAATATTCCTACTTTCTTGCAGGAAATGAGCAGAATCCTATATATGTTCGTTACGCCGTCTCTATTATCAGTAAGGAAAGACCAATATCATCTAACCATATCTGCTAGTTCCTGACTCAAGACATTAAACGTAGTTACAAAATATATCCTTCTGTTACCATATTGTGCATTTCTATTTATATTCCTACTAGTTTTCTTTACAGAAAGTCCGGTATTTTTATTAGTATTAACTGTCCCAGAATAGTAATCTAGTAATTGTTTTTTAAAGATTCTATGTTTAATATTTCATCATACCCCCTTTGTCTAAAAGCAGTACAAGTATTAAGAATTTCCTTCTCCAATACGTTAACATCACTAGATAGCCTACTAACTCTAAATAATTCATTATAAGGTAAAGCCTGTAGTATATGGGGAGGGTGACAACTATTACTATCTAGGATGCATATTTCACTAGTAGATTTCCTGTGAATGCTGGTGATTATAGCATTGCCCACTACCTCCAATTTAACATCTAAGTAGGTAACTGATTTACCCATTTGTAAACCATCAAATTCCAACTTAAACTGGTTGTCATTTAAACTATTGACAAAAAAAGAGGCTACATCAAAGCCCCCTTGCATAAAAAAAATCATATCCTCTGTATATCTGCAATATAAATCTACAAAATCCTTATAAAGGAATTCACTCTTAAAAAGACCCATCACTAAATTGGTGTACATTGGTGCAAAGGACGCCCCCATGGCAGTCCCCTGCCGCTGCTGATAGATTGATTAAATTAAAAAAAAATTACTAGTCGAGCAAAAATAAACTAACTCTATAACATAACTACTAACAGGACTTTCACCTAAAAAGAATTTAAGGGCTTCCACCCCTAACATGTCAGTGATGCTAGTGTATAGACTCTCTAACACTATCCAATAATAACCCTCCTCACATTCACTTTCAGTTTTTCCAAAAGGTGGAAAGTATTTTTTATACAGGAATCCAATTTTATAACATATTTGAGAAGGTAGGAGTGTAAAAATATCCCAGTATTATGTAAAAAGTAATTCTGTGCTGCCACTATAGGCCGACCAGGGGGGAACTCAGGCTTTTATGAATTTTAGGCAAGCAATAAAACTTAGCCAAAGAACTACCTTCCATATCAAGTTTAAACTTAACATCCTTCTTAGTAAAATAACCTAACATGAAGCCTTTGTTTATTAATTCTTTAAAATTTAAAACAGCAAGGTGGAAATCACTTTCACTACCTTATAAACTTTCACATCAGATAAATGATCCATACACATTTTTAAATATTGTTTATAATGTAATACAACAACTGAAAGTCCAAACTAGTAACTGAAAAATAAAAGTAGAGTTCACCAATGAGTGCCGTTACTCCGTTTGAAACTGGCAAGGATGATACGTTGAATCAGGTCTTAACTTTAATACGACTGAAAATCCAAATAACTGCTATAGATGTGCAAACGAACAGAAAACAATAATTAAAATACGAAACGAAAGTTCCAAGATCAGTTGCGCTTTCACCCGGTGTCATCCGGGCTTCATCAGAACTAAACTGTTAGTTCACATTCAACAATTTAAAACTTTTTTGGCACCTAAACCTAACACATTTTGAAAATTTAAAGGCGCAGTTGTTATTTGAAATGTGCATATGTGTTGTTAAAATGCGCATATAATTTCTCTAAGATACGTATATAAATTCATTGAAATGCATATGGATTCTTAAAGTCTTAAATTCTTCTTAAATTCATTGCAGTTGAACAGGTGAAGAATAATAGCAGGGGGGTCCTCTGGACACTTTTTTGGAGTATTGAGAATTAATGTGGCAGCTAAAATGTAATGCTAATTTCCCCCCAGGGCTTAATGAAACTGTTAGTCTTTCTAGTTGTCTTAAACTGAAAGCAGATTTTCACATATGAATGCAAATAAGTATATATTTTTTTAATATGAGTTTTTAGTATTTTCCACTGTTTGTTCTAATTTTGGATGCATTAATGTTTGTTTGAATTATGTGCCTCTGCTGCTAATATGATGTATTTGGTATTGGGTTTTAAAATTTTAAAATAAGTTATTAACTTAATTGTTTAATTAAATAAAAAAGTCATGTGATTATTTTGTATATAAAGGAAATTACCTAGTTGGTCATGTTTTCTGATGAAGTCAAGCTAACAGCAGACAAAAGCACTAAATTAGAGTTTGTTTGCCTGTGAGCAGTTTTGTTCTTTCTGTTGTGTATTAGTTTTGTTCGCGTTTGTTTATTATTGTGTATATAGAAAAAACAGTAACTCATGATCCATCAACCCTGTTCTCTCCAAATTTTGCAATGACACATGCACCTTCTGACTATATGAATTTACCATGACTGGTGATAGCTGGAGAAAGGTCTGTCTATCTGATAGCATTAAACCAATCTGAGTGTTGTAATATTCTTTACTAATATTCTTTACTTATATCCTCCGCTCTCTTCCTGGACCTATGGAAAGCCTTCGATATGGTAAACCATCAGTTACTTCTATATACTTTAAAAACCCTGTATCTAGATACTCCAGCCCTTGACTGGTTTCAAGCTTACCTCACTGGGAGACAACAAGCAGTAATGTGGCAAAACAAGCTCTCCTGCCTACTACCAAATACCATAGGAGTTCCTCAAGGTTCCATATTAGGACCTCTCCTCTTTTCAGTCTTCATAAACGACATCCAAACAGTCATCCCTGAAGCCACCTGCAGATGTCTCGACTATAATATGTTCCAATGCCTCTCTTGCAGATCTACTAACTACCACCCAACATAGCTTCACCAAAGTCGAAAACTGGCTTGCCAACCATCTCCTGATCTTAAATCCAAACAAAACCAAGTTACTTCTCTTCTACCCAACCAATAGATCTCCGACTGAAAACTTCACTATAAAATCCAGTAATGGGACCATCATCTCCCCAGACACCTATACAAAGCTATTAGGAGATTTGATATACATATCAACCAAGCCATTAAGTCAGTCAACAAGAGACTTGGGACCCTATATAGAATTAAAGCCTTCCTTACCCCGAATGCCAGGGCAGCCACAGCCCGTTCACACCTTCTCTCTACCCTACTATATGCCTCTCCTGTCCTCACTCACCTTAACAAATCTGATCTGGCCAAGCTCTCATCCTGCTATAATCACATTGCCAGGTTCGTTACAGGCCTACCCTACAGAACACACCACTGTACTAACCTGAAAAAGCTTGGATGGATAGAATTCCCACACCTTCTTCACCAGTCCCAACTCATAGAGGCCTTCAAAATCCTTAAACAACCTGAGAATACCCCAGCACTAAAAACTTAATGACTCCCTACTCCAGTCTAAGCTGCCTTCGCTCAGCAAACAGACTCCTTGTCCAAACAACTAAATCTCTCAACCTAGGTGGTGACGCTATTTGCCAACACCACTGGTAAAATATGGAACTCTCTCACAAATAACATCACGCTTGCAACTTCTCTAAGTCAATTCAAAAATAGTCTAAAACTCCACTTCAAGTCACACTGGCTCTGTCCTTGCTCAAACCCAGACTAGCTCTGTGCCATTAACTAAAACATAAACAACTAGCTAAGATAAGTACTTTGTATACTGTGATAAAGAAATATGTATCCTGTCTAACTCTGTCATTATACTGCCTACCGTCCTTGCTAATATGTTATTAATGTTACATTTGTAGTAATCTCAGAAATAGTAATGGCTGTCTTGTACTTGTATGTAAATAGCCTATGTTTTTGTTAAGTTCTTTCAGCTCATTTACTGTACCTAATTATCAATGTAACTCTGTTGGAGCTTTTCTCCCCGGGCCTCCGCTGAAAAAGGACATGTATCCAGTCGGACCATCCCGGTTAACAAATGTAAAATAAAATAAATAATAAATAAGTACGACAGCCCCGCCTTTATGGGCGGGTTTAATAGCAATATCTTTGTTATTGGCCGATTAAGCCCCAGGATTGAATGAGGTGGTCCCTTTAAAACCAGCTTTGGCAAAAAGGAGGGTAAAATACTAAATTTGACTGATTATGATGTGCTATAATAGAAACAATGTTTTTAGTAAATTTATCATCTGATGAAGGGATTCATCCCCTGCGGCTGCCCACCCCCGAGCACGACCTTTGCGCTTGTTCCCGCCTCCCTTGCTGCTGTACCGCAAAATAAACTTTAAAGTCCCGCTTTTTTTCCTTTCCGCTCTAGGCGCATTTATTTTGGGAACCAAAAACCGATTCTCTAAAATGTCCTTGTTTTCCACGGCAATGTAACCATTGTTGGGGCCTGCGAAGGAGGATTCTGCAGTTGAGCCCCTCTGGTACACCCCAGCTGCAGAGCACCGCAGCTCACCAAGGAGCCTGAGGGCCGGCAGTAAGCAGAGCAGCTGTAGAGCACAGAGCGAACAGAGCTTCTTCAGCCAGCCCAATAAGATTTGCAAGCTTAGAAGAGAGCCAAGCCAGCCAGAGCCAGCCAGCCAGCCCCAGCCAGCCAGCCAAGAGCAAGCAGCAGCAGCCAGCCCAGCCAAGCAGCAAGCAGCCAGCCAGCCCCCAGCCAGCAGCAAGCAGCCCAGCCAGCCAGCCAGCCCAGCCAAGCCAGCAGCAGGGCCAGCCAGCCAGCCCAAGCAGCAAAGAGCCAAGCCAGCCCAGCCAGCCAGCCCAGCCAAGCCAGCAAGCCCAGCCAGCCAGCCAGCTAGCCAGCCAGCCAGCCAGCCAGAGCCAGCCAGCCAAGCCCAGCCAGCCTAGCCAGCCAGCCAAGCCAGAGCCAGCCCAGGCTAGCCAGCCAGGCCAGCCAAGCCAGAGCAGCCAGCCAGCCAGCAAGCAGCCAGGCCAGCCAGCCCAGCCCCAGCAAGCAGCAGCCAAGCCAGCCCCAGCCCCCAGCAGAGCCAGCCAGAGCCCAGCCAGCCAGCCCAGAGCCAGCAAGGAAGCAGCCAGAGCCAGCCCAGCAGCAAGAGCCAGCCAGCCAGGCAGCCAGCCCAGCCCAGCAGCCAGCCCAGCAAGCCATAGCTGTGAGCCATTAGTTATTATGAGTGGTAATAGTGTTTTTTATTTAAGGTTTTAATTATTAGTAATTTGGGTGGTGTTAGTTTTTTTTTGGTGCAGTGGTTTAGTGTAGTTTGTAGTGTAGTTTTTTGGTTATTTTGAGACTTTTGTACTTATTTTAAATTGGGGTTTAATTTGGGATGGTTTTTTGTTTAAATTTGGGTGTGTAGTGGTGTTAGTTTAATATTTTTATTAGTAGTAGTTTAGTTGATATTTTGAGTAGTAGTTTTTTATGTATTATTAATGGGGGATGTATATTTGATATTATTTTAGGGGTATGGGGATGATATACTTTTTAAGCATTTTTTTGAAATGTTTGTTGTTGTTTTGTTTGTTCTGTGTGGGGGCAGAAATTGTTAGTGCTAGGTGTGCATATTGTTTTTCTATATTCTTTCTATATTTATCTGTCTGTATGCATATGTATGTTAATTGTTTTTTTTAGTTTTTTTTTATACTATATGTTGTTTTAATAAGTTTTTTTTTGTGTTTTATATTTAATGTTTTTTTTAATTTTTCCTGTTCCTGCAAGTCCATGTATATGTGGTATTACACAGGGGAATGTTAACAGTTATAATGTTAATGTTATTATTAATATATTCTAGTAGGTACATCGCCAATTTGCCAAAGCTGTTTTGTTTGTGTTTTCATTTATATTGTTGTTTATGTGCATTGCAATGTATTTATTTTTTTTTAAGTTTAAATATTGTGTTGTTGTTTGTAATATTGAATATATGTGTTTACTACTTTTACTGGGGCCTGTTTTGTGCATTTGTGCTTTGCTAATTGCATTTTTTTGAAAGTAAAGGTAAAGTTGGAGAGCTGTTGTGATTTGTTTTTTAGTTTTTTAAACTTTTTTTTTGGTTTTTTTTTTTTTTTTTTTTTTTGGATGTCTGAAAGTTAATGCAATGTATTTGAATTTTGCTAAAACATGTTTACAGGGTAGTTTTTCATCTTAGCAAAGTTTTTTTTTTTTGTTTTTTGTGTGATGTCTTCAACATTAATTTTATTTTTTTCATTATAATCAGATTATGAACAGTGCTGCTGTTGTTGGGCATTATTTTTAAATCATCATGCTGTGTAAATTAATTGCCATACATACATTTTTGGCTGTGCAAAAAAAAAAAAGCTAAATATGGGTATCCACACTGTGCATTCATCATCATTTTTTTTTTTTGGTTCAGTGAATTATTTATTTTTTTTTTGTCTTGTGGGGGTGGGTGGGTTCAGTGGTGTGGTAAAAAATGCATTTTTTTTCTACAATTTGTTGTTATGTTAGTCTCAATGGCCAAAATGCCCTACATTTACCTCATTTACATTTGACCTTTTTTTTTTGTAAACTCTTTTTTTGCTCCATTCTATTCCTAATCCTTTAACTCCTTAAACAACAAATACATGGGGGGGTGGGTGTGTGGTGTCATGCTGGCCACACCCCCCCCACCTTGATCAGCCACTCCATGTCCCACTTTGCCCTTGTTAAAAGGTGGCAACCCTGGAAGGGATCTACCTGAAAGCGCTTATGATACTATTTTATCTACTATTTTAATAAAAGTGAAATTATTTTATATTCAGCGTGATGGTAACTGCCTTATACTTTGGTTTGCTTACACTTTGGATTTTTTGGCAGTAACTTCAGTGGAGGAGGCCATTATTAATCTTTTACTTCAGTTGCTGTTTTATTGGGCTCCAGACACACATGGCTGACCGGCAGAATGCAGATGTTGAACTTGGTTATGTCCTACATAAGTATTTTAAGAATATGACCAACAGGTCTTTTTTTGCTATCAAATTCGTTATAGGACATGGATATCAGATCTTCCACACAATCTCCTAATGAAGAACAGGAGACACAAGGAGGTGAGACTGAGTTTAATTCATCATTGGCTTTTTTACAAGACACGCTGATGAAATGAAAGCATCTACAATGGCACAGGTTTTATTTTGAAGCGTGTCTCAAAAATAATATTGTGACTAGATGTTTACGAGTTTTGTGTATGCCGGCGCAAGGGGAACGTTACCCTGCGTTGTTAGCACGCTGGCAATAAATGAATTTACAAACAAGCCAATCTTACATGAATTTACTTCATTCTTCCAACCTGAGGAGGATGATTTAGTAAAGAAAGGAAATGACTTAACGGCTACATTTGGAAAGAGACTTTAAGGGTGAACACCATAAAAACAAACTTATGAATATACTTTGTGTAGCTACTAATTATGATTTGAAATTGCAACAAATTAAGTTAAAGAAACTACAATGTGATTACCTGGATTTTTCATCAGGTAACTTTTTTGTTTGGCCTCGTACTCCGGATAGAACATGGAATGCTCCAACCATTGTATTTGCTATACTGGTACCCAATCAGCCACATGCGAAAGAACGTTCAGGTTCAGTTAATTTCGAATGCCCCATGGTTTCCCTTCCACAGGTTCTTGATTTGCAGAGTACGGGGACCATCGAGGCGATATCCCCTGATATTGCTGATCGAACAGCTGATGGGGAAACATTTACGGACATCAACATAGCTACAACAACTGGTAATGCGATGGAGTCTCGAAGCGAAAAGCTGGACTTTTCTACATTTGGAGCTAAACCCAAACATGCTATCAATGTGACCACATCCATTTCTTCTTTTTCACGTTACCAGCACCTGTGAAGAAGAAGAATTCTCGCAAGAAGAGTTTCGCACACCAGGTGGAGAAGGATCACAAGAGACGACGGACTTCCAATTAACTGACAGTAATGTTTGTAATGTTCATAATATATCCGGTATTTACCTTTCTAAACCATAACTATTAGTGCTAAGCAAGGATTTGAATTTCATACCCAGCGCAAGAACAGATTTTTGCACTTTAATACCAGAATGAATGTATTTTGCACATAATGTTATGCTTAAACAGATGTATAATGATACAAATGGAGTTTAAACTCCTCTGTTAAAGCGACCTAGTACTTTTACACCTATTTTGAATCCTGCAATACTAATGATTGTTAGATCATGTGAACGAGAGATTGAACAATATTTACGGAATACACGTAGATCCATGTTTTATAATTTAGACCAGCAGCATAGAGAAGCCCTACTAGAGTTAAGAAACAACAAAGATATTGTTATTAAACCCGCCGATAAAGGCGGGGCTGTCGTACTTAGTAAAAAATATTACAACACTCAGATTGTTTTCATGCTATCAGATAGACTGACTTTTCTCCAGCTATCACCAGTCATGGTAAATTCATATATTCAGAAGGTGCATATGTCATTGCAAAATTTGGAGTGAACAGAGTGGATAGACCATGAGTTATTGTTTTTTCTATGTACACAATACCCTACTATCCCAATCTTTAAAGCCTTGCCCAAGATTCATAAGGATCCAAATACACCACCCCTAAAACCTATTGTATCAGGTAGGGGGGTGGGTAACAGAAAATATTTCTATCTGGATAGAATGTGCCCTTAAACCAGTTTTGCAGGACTTTCCCAGAATTTTAAGATGCAGCTGTATTTTACAGTAGTTGGTCACATATTTACAGGAAACTGATGCAACCTCTTACATGTTTGTTACCTTGGACGTAAAAAACTTATTTACTGTTATTGATGATCAGTACGGTGTTGCAGCTATAGGGGAAATACTTAGCAGGAAAACTGACATACACATACATGAGAACATTCATCTATGTTCTTTACTGAGATTGGTACTGGAGAATGTCTTTCTTAGCCAAGCAAAATACTATTGCCAGAAACAAGGTATAGCAATGGGGATGCCCTGCGCAAATACGCCAATTTGGTTTTGGCGTACTGGGAAGACATGGTAATATTTGATACTGAGCATGATTGGAAAGACAGATTATTGTTTTATAATAGATTTATAGATTCTTTTTCTTGTGGAGAGGTACTGTAACTGAATTACAATCTTTTGTTACATATTTAGAATCGACCACAGATTTTCTTAGATTGTCCTTGAATTAGTCCAGTACTAGCACTGAATATTTGGATGTTAAGAACAGTGAATGGGGGATGTAGAGACATCACTTTATACGAAGCCATGCTGGACCAATAGTATGCTCAGTTTTGACAGCATGCATCCCAGATATGTTTTTCAGAACATAGTCAAGGGATCAATTTGTAGAATGTCTAGAATATGCACTAATGAGGGTTCATTTTGCCAAGAATTAAACTCATTAAAGAATAACTTACAAAAACGGGGTTATACAAAAAAGTACTAGATAAAGATTTAAAAAATAGCAAACAATATAGGACCCATAAAGCCAAACCATGGCTGTATAGGGGAAAGAAGCAACATAGTAGTGCTGACATTCAAGAGAATGACAGCATGGGGATGCAGGTGAGTTTAACCTACAGCAGTGACATAGGTGGCATATGTAGTAGTAATTGAAACAACTGGAGAATCCTGCTGACAGATGACAGTATAGACAAAATTGTAGGGACACAACCTAGGTTCATTTTCAAAAGAAATAAGAATTTGAAAGATATTTTATGTCATGAACCTTTCCAACTAGCTATAAGGGTTACAACACTAAGAAGAAGGGTGCAGTTTCATGTCAACATTGCAAAGCTGCAAGTATATTAAGCAAGGTAATTTCTTTTCCCATCCCAGGACTAATATGTATTTCCTGGATGCATATGCTGATTGCAATACTCAAAATGTTTATATTGCTGTCAACAATGTACTGCGTATTATGTGGGAAAAACTAGTTGTAGGCTTAAAGGGAGGATCTTTAAACACTTATCTGATATAAGGTTAAAAGAACAAAATGCATTATATAAGCATATAACGTTGCATAGAGATCATGTATTTGCATTCATGGTTATTTGTGTTGTAAATAAGAGTCAAAGAATGGGGGATTTGAAAAATGAAATTGAATATAAGGAGATGCAATGAATTCTTAGACTGGGAGCCAATAAAGCCCCAGGATTGAATGAGGTGGTCCCTTAAAAACCAGCTTTGGCAAAAGGGAGGGTAAAATACTGAATTTGGTTATGATGTGCTATAATAGAGTAATGTTTTTAGTAAGTTTATCAACTGATGAAGGGATCCACCTGAAAGTGCTTATGATATTGTTTTATCTACTATTTTAATAAAAGTGAAATTATTTTATCTTTAGTGTGGTGGTAACTGCCTTATACTTTGGTTTGCTTTTGTTGTTTACTTTGCCCACGAAAATTAGTTTTCCAGTAAGAGGGCTGTTTCTGTGGTGGTAAAAGGGGATAATCACTGTTCTCGACATCCGAGTCAGGCAAAGTACCCGCACCTTCAGAAGAAGCAAAAGAGACGTTGAGCCGTTTCTTAGATTTATCAGAAGTGTTTTATATAAGGGAAACAAAAATAATTTTTAAATTGAGGCTGCAAGAGCACGTTAGGGATATTAAGAACAATGACCTTGTAAATTATTTTGCCTTGCATTTTAACTTGAGACGTAATAGTGATTTTTCTGCTTTAAAAGCATGTATTCTAGAACAGGTTTCATCCGGGGATGATGGAGTGGCAAAAAGAAGTTGTTATATAAAGAGGCATTATTTATTTTGAAATATAATACTTCATCTCCAGATGGACTGAATAATGAATCTAACTGGAGAGTTTTTCTTTAAAAAAATTTTCTTTAAAAAATTTAATAGTTTAATTGTTTGATTGTTTAATTGTGTCTTATTATATGTGTTCTATAAATTAGAGATGTTTTTGTCATGAATTATTAACTTCTGGAAGGCTTTTATTAAAGTTTGTGATGTTCTTTGAGGTTGAAGCTTTTTTCACTGGCTTAGTATTATATATATATATATATATATATATATATATATATATATATATATATATATATATATATACATATATATATAAATACTGGTTGGCAAACAGAGGCTAAGAGAAGAGTTGCAATAGCAAAGAACAAGGCATCAGAGGCACTCTACCAGCTTCTGGAAAGTGACTTTGTAGGTGGCACTAAGACACTCATCAGGTTGCAGGGCAACGACAGAAGGATAAAGAAGATAAACATCCTTCATAAGAGTTGCCAGTAACACCGTGCTCACCAGCCCACAAGAAATCAAAGGCAGATTGAAGGAATACTTTCAGCAACTTCTGAATGAAGAAAATCCCCAGAGAAACTGTACAGCCCAGATGCAGCCTACGATGAAAGATGAGAAGCCCACCTTAGAATTAAGAACTGCACTAAGGAAAATGAAGATGAAGCTGGGGAAATCAGCAGGCTCAGATGAGGTCACAGCAGATATAATCAAGGTGTCGGGTGAAGTCTGGGAGAAATGGCTCCCGAGTGTAGTCATAGCAGTATGGAGCAAGGTGGATCACAGATGACTGAAGAACAAGGATACTAATGCCAGTGTACAAGAACAATAGGGCATCCACAACTGTAATTAGTACAGACGTGTTGAACTCCTGACACACTGCATTAAAGTTCTGGAGGGGCGTATCGATAAATGATTAACCAGGGTATTAAAAAATAAGATGTGAGGTGAGCAGTTCAGATTCAGATCCGTGTACAGCAAAACTGACCTGGTGTTTGCAGGGAAACCGATTTTGAGAGGAAGCCAGAGATGAGGTTGTCCAACTGAGCATTCCTAGACTTGGAGAAAGTATATGACAAGGTCCCAATAAAGCCGATTTGGGCAGTGCTGTGGTGGTTCCAAGCCCTATAAACATTGGTAGAATTAGTGCAGGCTATGTACAAGGACCCAATGACTCATGTATGAACAGTGTTCGACTTCAGAGTGGTTCCCAGTGTGAGTGGGTGTGCATCAGGTATTAGCTCTGAGTCCACTGCTGATTATACTGGTGATGAACTACAGCAAGCAGGTTGAGGGGACAGATAAAGTTGCTGTATGCAGACAGTGTGACATTACAGGCAAACTCTCAGCAAGAACTTCAGCAAAGGATTGCAGTTAAGACAGTTGTAATGGCAGCAAATAGAGGAATCCTAAGGAACTGAAAACTGAGATAGAAGGGAAAGTAGTGGAACAGTTTAACAACTTCAAGTATCTGGAGGGGTGGTTGAGGAGAACGGAAGTCTTTATGAGGAGGACCAAGTTAGAATCAGAGTGGCTGCAGTCAACTGACTGTGTCAGGCATAGTGTATGACAGAAGAAGCCGAAAAGTAAGGTGTACAATAGTACAATACAGTGGTGTATCCGATACTCCTGTATGGTACAGAAACTTGGTCAGTGAAGGAATACCAGTTGAAGAAGCTAGAGGTGATGGAGATGAAATTCCTCAGACAGGTGCCAAGATGGACACTGTGGGACAGACAAGAAATGAGGGCATCAGAGCAGAATCCAAAGTAGCTCCAGTAGCAGAGAAGGTGAAAGAGAACAGATTACGGTGGTTTGGACACACATGCAGAAAAGCAAAAGACGTTCTGGTGCGGATGATTTGAGACGGACAGGAAGAAGGCAAGAGGAAATGAGGGCATGCAGCAAAGAGATGAAATGTGAGAGAGATGATATGACAGGCATGACTGTTGAAGGTAGGAGAGTAGCATTGAATCGAGAGAGCTGGTATCAGTTGACACAACTCAGTGCCTCCATGTAAAAAAGGGAGGTTGATTATTTTGTCGTACAGAAAATTCCACCGTTATGGATACAGTGAGCAGTGTCTTAAGCAAAGTATCCCAGAAAGCACATCTGCAGAGATGGCTGTATCACACTAGCCTGCTTGATTCTGAACTTAGACCATTTTGTGGCAAACCAGAACTTCTGCAGTGATAGAAATTAACGTATGTGCATTCTCAGTTTGTTCTGTAATTGCATTTCATAAAATAACCAACCTTGCAACAGTTGTGTTCTTGTAAAAATCTACTTTGCTTCATCTCAGAAGAAACTATTTTTAGTCATCTAACCTTTGCTCTTAGGACTTCTGTTAAGACAGTAATTTTCTTAGTATACATCATACCTCTTTAATGGGTGTCATAACCTCTGTAACAAAATAAATCAATTTCTACAAGTAACTCAACTGAATTGTCTAATTCCTGCAAGAAATGTCTTCATAAAACTAGTTTTACAGGAATATGACCTCTTGAACTTTCTTTAGCCACCATACCCAATTTATGGGTTAATGTTGTTCATATTGGTCCCTACTGCAGTAACCTTAGCTTTATGGATTATAAAACAAACAAAAAAAAAAACACAGATTTGAGCACCAGTCCGCTCCAGAGCTTTCCTACCATTGAAGAAACTGTTCCTCTGCAGGTATTTTAGGATCAACGGTCTGCCTGTGCTGGGCAGATAACTTCCCTTTGGTGATAAGCCTTCCACACAAAACAGATTTTTATTGTACTTTCATGCTTAGGAAAGTTTTTATTTATTTATTTATTTTAATATAGATAGGAGTAAAATTCTGATGTTATGTTGTCCCTGTCTTGCCTTTATTCTTGCTGTTTGGGTTTGGAGTCTATTCTTGGCTCCAATTCTGTCGTATACTATAGCTTGAGAGCTTTTTACTGGCTCGAGGCTAGCCCCTATCCCTATCCCAACATGCCTAGTTGTATTTTCATACTTTCCTAAATGTGAAAAGTAAGATTTTAAATTCTCCTTTGGATAGATATTTCGTTTTTGGCCCCTCTGCTGCAGAGATTATCAAAGTGTGATGAGGTAGGTAAGCTGATCCAGGGAATATCTTTCAGTCCTCAATTTTCTAAGGGATTCTCTAACGCCTCATCAAATTTTGGCAAGAAAAAAATAATCAGTCACACCAAAATGCTGATAAGTAGATGTTTAAGAAGAAATGGCAAGTGAGTTCTGAAAAGAATACAAGACCCCCCCCCCCCCAACCAAGGACAGTCCAAGTCAGAATTACTATTTGGTCAACCTTACTCCCAACCTTGGCTGTCCCTTTTCCCTTCCAGAAAGTCTGAAGCTTCACTTTTTCTCTTTATCAATAAATAAGATCATTAAAGGAAAACTCCACCTTAGAACTCAAACATTTTTTTTTCATTGCGTCTATGTTTTTGAGCTATTGTAATGCCTCAAAATCACTCTAAGTGCTTCTTTTATAATGTTAATGTGTTTCTCTCAAAATGGTGGATGATGGGGCCTGCCTTGGTAACGTGATCTTATTTTCTTGCTTTCCTTCCTTTTCCCAGAATACATTTCAAGTCCTCTTTGTATGACACATGCCAGACATAAGGAAGTGGTGCTGTTTTCTCATGCCATTAAAATATAATGGCAGGACTGTGAAGCACTGTCATCTAAACACTTCTGTAAAAGAGCTGCTTCTCTGTTTACCTGACTGAGCCTCATTTCTCTCTCTGACAGAACTTATTCTATGCTATAAATAGCTGTTTATAAATTTGCTACTTGCAGCAAAAGAAAGCATATAAAAACTGTTTTTTGTAAGAGGTGTCTTTTGTAGTACTAACAAACTTGGTAACCCCCCCCCCCATACTCTCATGCTGAGGTGTGAAAACTCTCATTGCAGTAAATGATTCCTTGCTGTACATTTACAAGTGACAAGTAGTAGGACTCTAAACTTATTCTGTCTGCTACTTCCCACTGCCTTCAGTGGGTGGATTTGTTGCCTCACAGCAAGAGGTTCTCCCGTTCGATTTTCGGCTGGAGTGCTTTCTGTGTGGAGTCTGCATGTCCTCCCCGTGGTCGAGTGGCGTTCGAACGACATGCATAGAACGGGCGTGCCTTTGTTGAAGGTTGGGTGTCGAGCTGGCACCTTGGCACCCGTAAAAAATCTTCTGCCAGTCATTAGTGGACCGGAGTTCTGCTGTGGCAACCCCTAACCGGGAAAAGCCGAAAGAAGAATGAATGATGCAGACTTAAAATGTGCTTTACTAGTTCGTCAATTATTTCTGTCATGTTCCACCTCCTTTTTTATTTCATATTTATTTACACACTGGTAACCAGGAAAGTGAACTGGTCCCAGGATCCTTTTCAGCATCAACATAAGCCACACTGGCAAAGATAATAACAGTTATGAAATGCACTTATCAATGCAAATAAAAAAATACTGACAGAAAGACATTGCCCAAGATTGTATGTTTAACGCATAGTCAGTGTGCGACAGTGACCAAGTAAGTCACTGAGCAACACTTACTGGAATGTATACATTAATAATGCTTAACTATACTATGTTATAAATTCTTTGTATGCACACATATTACACGCACACACATACTGTGTATGTGTGTATTTCTGTATATGTGTATGTATATAAAGGATGTGTACAAAAGCATGTGTGTATGCATTTAAACACCGTTTAGTACTTCAGATTTCCTTTTCTTAGTGTTCTTAATGCAAGGGCATATAGTAAATGTATGTTAAAGTAAATTCAGCTGTATAGATAGAAAATCCTAAATGCATTTATGCTTTACAAGAAAAAAATATTTACTGACTTTTCTCTAAATGTCCCAGAAATCTTTGCTACTACTTCAAACTATTATAAATAACATTTAAAGCTTGGAATTTCAATACTGTGTTGCTGCTTATGTACATTTGTCAGAAGAGTTGACAATTGCCTTTAAACCCCTGATTGATCTAATTGCTTTGTCTTGCTGTGAAAGGGGAGTGTTAGGTTCTCCTCCACTCTGCAATAAAAACAGTGGAAACAATTTCACAGCTTTCTGTCTTTTTTATATCAGCTGCTGTGTTCCTGACATTAGCAGGATTAATTACCAATCTAAGATTGACAGCAGTACCTGACAGGTAAACTACAGATTTAACTGTGTCTATGATATGTCATATAGGTGGAGACAAATTTTTCTACAAAGTATTTGAGAAGTTGAGTTTAAAAAAAAAAAGTAGGTGGGCTTTCCCTTCCTTTGATTCCAATGCAAGAAAATAAAAGTTTTAAAAACTACAAGCAGGTTTCTGGTACATACACAGTGCTGGAACCATGTTGTAGGGAGAAAAGAAACCCAACGATTGAGTTAAACTGTATGAGAGGGTGGAGTGTTCCTTTAATTAAGGCTATAAATGTCAGTGGAAGGAAATTCCTCCTTTCCAGTGGTAATTCCTCAACCACCAGATCAGACTCCTGTATTTCCCCTGTCCTTCAAAATATATTGTCTCAGAGATTGTTGGAGCCAGTTCCACCTTCCCAGATTGTTAAAGGTTTTTTATTCAAGAATGTTTCTGTTAAAGAAAGAAGATGCCTGGAGACCAGTTCTGGATCATTCTTTCCTAAACCAAATTGTGATGATGGTGTCCAAGTTCAGAATGCTGTCACTTCACCCATTACCCCTTTTTCCTTATTTGTTTCCTGGTCATACTAGATGTAAAAGATTTGTATCACATCTCTATTCATACAGACTTCAGGCGTTTTCTTAAGAATTTGTGTGTCTGGATCACATTATCAGTTCTCAACCTTACCCTTTGGATAATCCACTATACAGTGTGTTCACAAAGTATCTTGCTCCAGTTATAGCTCATTGCAGGCCACAGGGTATCCACATTTTTTGAGATACTGCAATCCATAATGCTTTTTGAAAATGGTGTTGGATTCTTATGTGTAAGTAACGACATTCATTGCAACTAAAGACTTTTTTAGGAAATAAATGCTAATGCATGTAGTTTTTTGTCAGCTTGTTAAATCAGTAGCATTGCTGTTTTCAAAAGTATCTGATTTGGAAGCTTTCTCCAGGAGTGTTGCTAAGAGAATGAGAGATCTACTAGAAGTATAAAACTAAGACAAATTACATAAAGAAATATTAATAGAAAGTACTGAGTCACATCACAGAGTTGGGAGATCATTAAGAAGCCGAGAACTATTTCATTGTTTTGTAAAGCTTGGCATTAAACACTGTAGTTCAGGTTATAACAGTATAACTATGCAAAGATACGCGAGCAGCCAGCCAGTTCAAATCAAATATTTTACTGCGCACATTTTAAGAAGTGGATAGATTGGTCTACACTCTGGACTAATGTGTGTGCTTTTTTTTTTTTTTTTTTTAAATAATTCCTGGGAAATACTATTCAGAAATGAAGACGTGATGGAACAGCTTCAGTGGTGCACCAGGCTGTGATTTTGATGCCTGTTGTAATGCAGAGTTGACTTACTAGTTGATTCTAGCCAAGCTGGAGAAGTGAGACTCCAGCTCATTGAAGGAAGAGAAATGGGAGGAATAACTTGGCCAGGAACTGAAACTTGCAAAACTGCTCTTTATAAAGTCTTTTTTTGGTCTTGGTAATTTTAACACCTTTGCAAGCTTATTTTTGAGAATGCGTATGTAGTAAAAGAGAAGGAACATTTGTAAAACTCAGTACAAGACCACTTAATGACATGTGATCTGCAGATGCTAAAACTTGGCATTTGTTTTTCAGGCTTCCCTTTCTAAATGAATGGAAGTGTAGTGTTAAGAACAAATGGCAGGGCTACTTTTTCTCACAGTCTGAACTGTCATTTTATTTATTTGACATTTATGTACCAGGATTGTCCGACTGGATGCAGGTGTCCTTTTTCATCGGAGTCCTGGGTAGAATAGCTCTACATGCTACAGTATATTAATAACAGTAGTTAAAAAAAATTTGACAATGCTAAAAGTAGTTCTAGAATTAACAATAGTTCAGAGAGGTTGAGCAGAATGGATAAATAAAATTAGGAATTATGGGATAGATTTAGCTTTGCACGGGAATCAAGATGTCTGCCCTCAGGGCAGACAAGGATGGATAAATGTTCAGAATGAGTGCTTATTGTGCTGCAGGTGACTTTGGGAGGTGCAGTAATTCATGGCAAGATTTAAAAAAAAAAAAAAAAAAAAAAAAAAAAAAGATTTTTCATCATTTGCTCATCCTGGTTCTTTAATTTCTTCCAGGACAAGGGCAAAGCTTTACAGGAACTGAAACGTATTTTTGTTTGTCCTATCCTATGTTTCAGAGGAACTGTCCTCTGAAGTGTATGCTCATAGACAGTTTTGCCATCCTCCTAAGAGCAAGAAGGGTTCTTTTCTTATAGGAAGTAAGGAAACACAGAGGTAAATGTCCTGATTTCCTAGATGCAGTAGTTTATTGTTGAGGGGATGTATATGTTAACCCAGCTTATTGCATTGTCTGTCTGATCTCGCAGTACCTCTGAGACTATTTGATCATGGGTTGGCTTGTTGTCTGGCTGTTTAACATGGAGGGACAGACCTCTGGCTACTAATGAAACAATGGTGTACTTTTCTCTTTGCCTTCCTAACATAAATTAATGTTGTAGTTTGTCTTTCGGCTTTTCCCGGTTAGGGGTCGCCACAGCGGAACTCCGGTCCTCTAATGATTGGCAGTTGTTTTTTATGGTGTCGAGTTGCCAGCCCGACGCTCAACCTTCAACGAAGGCACACCCATTCAATGCATGTCTTTCGAATGCCCACTCGACCGCGGGGAGGACATGCAGACTCCACACAGAAGGCACTCCCAACCCAAGCTGTGAATCGAAAGGGAGAACCTCTTGCTGTGAGGCAGCAATGCTACCGCTAAATTAATGCACAACAAATTATTCCTCTTCATTAACGAGCTCCCCGAAAGCACCATCATCATCAACCCCCTTTTTCCCCATTTTCTGCATGGGGTTGGGGTATTGTCAGCTTTTGCCATCTCTCTCTCTCTGTTTAGTGCCATTCTTGTACCTACTTCCACAGTCCTGCCCTGTTGCAGGTAGTCTTCTCACACAAATTAATTCACCACTTTTCAGAATGGCCTCATTTCCCCTTGCCTTATTCCTGTCTGTCCCAAACTACCTTCACCACATTGTCTTTTGCTTTTCTGCACATGTGCCTGAACCACCATAATCTGTTTTCTTTGACGTCTGGAATTGGAGCTGCCTTGGCTTCTGCTCTGTTGTCCTTATTTCTTGGTCTTCCCCACAGTGTGCATCCTACCAACTGTCTCATGCATTTCATCACCACAACCTGTAGCTTCTTCAACTGCTCTGCTTTTACTGCCCATGATCCCAACCCCTTTCAGAAGTACTGGCAACAGCACTGATTTGTACACCTTACTTTTCAGCTTCTTTGGCATTCTTCTGCATTTCGCTTTCCCTGACACTTTGTGCTAGTTGGCTGCAGGACGTGTAATTCTAGTTTTGACCTACTCATTTAGACTTCTCTTCTCTTCAACCACCTCACTCAAGATACTTGAACCTGATAACCTGTTCCACCTCTGGCCAGTTCCTGTATGGAGTTTGTGAACACTGGCTTGTCATATTTTTCCATCAATGCACAACTTTCTGCCATCTCAGCATGTTTTCCTCTGTCCCCTGCTTTGGCTTCCAGGCTGGAAGTCGTGCTTTTTCTGAAAGGAGTACTGCACATTATAACCCCCCCCATTTCCCCTACATGGGGCCTTAACTTCGTGTTGGAAAAACTTACTTTACCTCCCTTTGAACCATCTAAGGACTGCACAGTTCAGCAACTGAGCATGGAAAACTATTCTTTTGGTGGCTATTACTTCAACCAGAAGGGTCTCTGATCTGCAAGCCCTCATGGCTACTCCCCCTTTGTTTTCCACAAGGACAGGGTTTCCTATGTACTAACCCATCCTTCATACCCAACATAGTTAATGAACTTTCCCTAAATCAGGCCATGAATCTTCGCCACAGTCCTCCAGCGAAAGGATCCTTCACTCCCTGGATGTGCATAGACAACTCTGATACTATTTGGGTAAAACCAAATCCATTCGTAAGTCAGATAGTCTCATTGTTTCCTATCACCCAAGAGCCCTGGAACACCCTGTTTCCAAGCAAACTATTTTCTCCTGGATCTCAAAAGCTATTTTGCTACACAGCCTATGGTAAAAGGCTGACCTTCCCAGTGAAGGCACACTCCACTGAGGCTGTGTCCTCCTCTGGGGCTTTCTTTAAGAGCTTTGATACAGCTGCCATTTTAAAGGTGGTCACATGGTCATCTGTCCACACTTTCACCAAACATTACAAGTTGGATGTTATTTCCAGGTCCAGAGCAGGATTTGTCAGAGCCATTTTGCATGGCTTTGTGGAAAATGTCTGTCCCCCTCCCAGTCTTTAATAGCATGAGCTTTTGCACTCTCCCTCATGTAGTGGATACAGCAGCATATGAATAGGATATAGGATAGTTGTGTAAAATCTTACTATAACCATAGATGTCCTTCTCTTCTATATGCTGCTGTATAGTTTCCCACCCTGCCTTCCCCCTGACTCTTACCTGACTCCTGAGTACCCACTCCATAGCCACTGGTGCCCGGCGGTATTCAGTTCTGAGGTAGGTGTGTGCCAACATCCGTTTTATACCCAACGTCCATTTATGGCTGACGTACCCTGAGTGATGTGTCATTGCACCTACCTTTGCAGTAGCATTTATCTTTTGTAAAACTGCTGGATGTATGAGTCAACCAGAGGCAGAGTCCCTCATGTAATGGATACAGCAGCATATAGAAGAGAAGGACATTTATGGTTATGGTAAGATTTTACAGAGCTATGCTGTCAGTCACTTTGGGTATCAGCTATGGTGCACAGTATCCTCAAGTTAGAAGAATACCGATCACAGATCATAGTCTGCATGCTTTGTCAAGCCTTTCCACTCGATGGTGTAAAAATTGGCTGTAGGTGGTTTGGTCATGTTGACCAAAATAACTGCTTTATACCAAATAAGATCTTAATTCTTCCTCAACCTCAGCATTCCACCTACCACAGCTTTTCACTGATGGCCTCATTAATCTAGGCATCACTACCCACAGACATACCTCTCAACTGTCCAAATTTTTGTAGAATGTCCAGATTTTTGCCTTTTTTTTTTGTCTGTTACTCATACAGTTTGTGGTTTCCTGACAAATTACTCAGGATTTAAGTTGTTAAATAGGGACACATTTGAGTTTCAGAGTTTATATCCTTCAGAAAATGCATGCTAATGCAAAGCCTATTCTAGCAACCTTCTAAGTTTTTATGAGTGATATTTAAAATATGCCCCTGTTTATGGGCATTTATTCCCCCCATTATTTGTTTTGTTCTGATTTCTTATGCTACTAGTGTGACTGCACTACAGTCCACTTCACTTTCCAAATCATCCGGACAAGAGCTTCAGAAACATCTATTTCAAGGAGCTTGTTGTAAACCCTTACAAGGCTTCACCTAATAATGTAGTCCAGCATTCTGTTCTCCCTCCCCACTAACCTTAAGCAAATCACCATATTCATGTACACTTAACCTCCAACAGCTTTGTCACTCAACTTTGGTTGCTACCCCACTACCTCCTTAAGCTTTTCCATCCTCAATCCCACTTCTCCAACCTTTTTTTTTAAGCAGTACTCTTCTGTACATGTGGTAAGTACAAATGTGTTTATGTATACTAATTTAGTGAGTAGCGCATTTACTGTTGTATTATACGCTTGCAAAGCTATAATATTGTTTTTTGTTGATCTCCCCCCCCCATCTTTGACAAATTTAGTCTTAATGTGGTCTTATATGCACCTCTCACTTTGTCTGAACTTGTTACCCTCCAGGACTAAGCCAGAAAATGTTCCAGTTGAATTAGTGCCCTACCCCAGTCAACAGAAACCAAAATAAAACCGGACTACAAACTAGATACTTGAAGAACCAGCCAGTGAGGGTGGCTTGGGAGGTGAGCATCCATTGGCTCTTCTGGGAGGATACAACCCACTTGTTAAGTGACTGACATCCAGTAGAAGCTGGTATTGTGCCTTGCAGCTGAATGGGTTTGATCTGAGCATCCACCAAGTTGTGCGTTTGCACAGTAAGTAGATATGACATGTTCCAGGAAGTATGCATGAGTTAGAGGTCGGCATTGTGGTGGTCATGGATGTCCTGCTGTTGTGAAGCAGTGAGAGGGCGAGTCCATGTAAGGTAATCTGGATATGCTACATATGTAATGGTGTACTTCGACCTGGCTGTTGCTCAAGAAGTACAAATGAGCTGATTGCGTCGTGGCAAGGTTTTTGATGATTTGCCAACAGAAAAAGAATGCTTAGAAAAAAATGAGCCTGTTCCTCTGGTAAAGTACACTTGTCTGATATTTCATACTGAAGTTCATTGGTGGGCTCCCCTGTTTCAATCATCTCACAGTTATGCTTTTCTTGAGCATCATTTACTTCAAGACCCCCACCAAAAGTCCCATCTTGCATTTTCATGATGTTCATCGTGTTTCACTGTTGCGGTCATTACACTTGGGTTATCCTGCTGGCAGGCTACCCGCAGTCGGCCTGAATTCCAAAGTCCTGGTCCGGCGTCTGTTGCTGTCGTCTCTTCCCTGACGTCAGTGCGCCAGGGGTATACAAGATGCAGCCGACCCCATTTTCTTCAGTCTTTCTTGCCACGCGGTGCCCGAAGCAAAAGCAGTTCGCAAGTGCCGGTCAGCCGACTCCTGAGATTTTCGAAATTGAATTTCAGATCCGAAGTCTTCTATAAAGCTAAGTACCCCATTGGGGAAACTTTTTTTCTTGCTCCAGACCGATGTCAGAAAAAGTTAACAATTGTATTACTTGTGGTAAGCAAATACCTCATAAGGATTTTCATTCTTGCTGTATTCCTTGCCTAGGCCCTGATCCCGACATTGCTAGTTGTCTGTTTTGTGCTAGATTTAACCAGTGCACTATTAAGCGTCCGTACGATTTTTGCTTTTCATTACTTTGGCCGAAGGTTTAACTATATAATGCCATCGCAACAACCGATGACCGGAATTCATAAAAAGCGCAAGGAAAAAGTAAAGGACAGGCATCCGAGGTCCAAAACCGATGATGAAGCCTCTTCTAGGCCAGTCGCTGGTTCTCAGTGAGGCGCTTTCGCAGCCCCTGACACCTGCTACCTCAAAGCCACAGGCCGCATCCGATATCCACGCGGAGACAACTAGGCCTCTGGATACTCAAGGTATTGTGCCTTCGGAAACTAATCCCTCAGATGGGTCCGGAGCCGCTGAGCAGGCATCAGCTTCTGAGGGTGTTTTCAGACCTACACAGCTTTATATCAAGCCAACTTCAGCATCCAAGACAAAGACAAAAACAGTTTTAAAGACAAGGAAACAAGTACAGCATTCTCCAGGACAGACTTCCACGCCTAAGAAACAGATGCTCAAAATGGCCGAAGACCTAATTACTTTGATCAGGGGTTCCCATCCCCCTCCTGATAAGAGTCCTAGGCAAGATACAGAATATGATTCTTCTGATCAGGTTTCTATTTCCTCTGACTCCTCTTCAGAACAGGGATACTCTATTCCTCCCTATGAGGATTCTGATGCTGAAGAATCTATTCCTTCAGCTTCTCCTCCTGAGGATTACTCATTTGAGGAAACCCTGCATACCATGAGAGAGCATTTCCACTGGGAGAGCCAAAATTATTCTGATTTTAAGAAAAGGCTTAGAGAGTTTCTTCTTCTGCCTCAGCACAGACCTCTTGCTTTTCCAACTTTTCTAGACATTGTAGATGATGTATTTTCAGAGTCCGGCCTGTCTCCCGACTCTCTACCTCCTGCACCTGTTAAGCCAAACAGATACTACAGGGTTCCAGATTCTCATAAATTTCTCTATAAAAACCCTGCTGCTGACCCAGAAACTATTTCTCAGGGTCCCAAAGGGGTCAGTGCTGCTACTACAAAAAAAAAAAAAAACCCTGTCCCCTCAGATAGAGATTCTAGGGCACTGGACAGATGGGGGAAACAGGTTTACACCTCTGCTACCTTGGCTGTAAGGGCTTTAAATTGTCAGTTTCGTATGCTTAAATATCAGCAATACTTAATGTCTCTGTTAAAACAGAAAATGTTGACAAATACTGAATGTTCTGAGAACAAGGAATTGCAGGATTTATTGCATGCAGCTGAACAAGTGGGAAAACATACTTTGCAATGTGGTTATGATTCACTGGAGGCCTCTTGCAGGGCTGCTGTAGCAGGTTCTTTTATTAGAAGGCATGCTTGGTTAAAGGAACAGACTCTGTCTGATCATGTTAAAGCAAAATTATTGGATGCTCCATTACAGCATGATACTTTGGTGTTAAGGCAGAAGAGGTGTTGAAGAAAAGGGAGGGTAAAGCTAAATCTATGCAGACAGTGAAGGATTTCTTAGAGGTACAGCCACCCAGGTTTAGCATGAACTGGCCTTCTAAGAATTGGTCCTTTCCTGTGTTAGGCCACAAAGAGGCAGATACAGATGCCCTAGAGGCAGACAACAGCCCCAGGGCTCATACAGGCCCAAACAATGGGGTGTTTCTACATCCAAAAGCAGAGAAGACAAATCACAGCCATATAGGAAACAGTCCCAATGACTTCCCTCTGCCAATGCCAAGCATTTATCTTTTGGCAGCACCCTTAGGGGGAAAACTAGCACTTTTTTCACAAAATTGGCACACGATCACCCAGGACAAATGGATCCTAAATATAGTCTCTCAGGGCTACAGGTTCCACTTTCACACCCTTCCAAAGGCAAAAGGTATGTCAGACCTGCCACACAATCAGTGGGCAGAGGCACAAAAACAGGTTTAATCTCTCATGGACATGAGGGCTATTCGGCCAGTGCCACAACAAGAGCAGGGACAAGGATTTTACTCGAGACTTTTCTTAGTACCAAGAAAGGACAAAGCATGGAGACCAGTTCTGGACCTGTCTATTCTAATACGTTTCTATACGTTCCGAAATTCAAAATGTTGACTCTGCAGCAGCTTCTGCCCATGTTGGGCTAGAAGGCTTGACTTGTAACTTTGGACCTCAGAGGCATACGTGCATGTCCCAATCAGACAATCTTGCAGAAGATACCTCAGATTCGTAGCTGGCTCAATGCACTACCAATTCTCTGCACTGCCCTTTGGCTTATCTACTGCGCCCAGCGTCTTCACAAAATGCCTGGCACCAGTAATTGCATTTTGCAGACAGAGGAATTCAAATATATCCCTACTTGGACGACTGCCTTATTCAAGCAGAGACCAAAGACATTCTACTAAAGCATCTGGCATTTGTAAAAAAAATTACTAATTTGCCTAGGGTACACAGTAAACGAAAATAAATCAAAACTAGTACCCTCTCAAGAGATAATATTCCTGGGTGCAAGCTTAAATACAACTGCCCAGATGGCTTATCTCACGCCAGACAAACAAAGGCAACTGACTTCTTACGTCAAAAACATGGCAACAAAGACCCAGTTATCTGCAAGAAAAATTCTGTAGGCTCTGGGCTACATGGCCTCCTGCATTCGGCTAATTCCATATGCAAGACTGCATATGAAGAAACTACAATGGTATCTAAAAAGTGTTTGGACTCAACATTGCCACAGCCTGGAATCATTAATTTCACTCATTCCTCGCCTACAACAGGAGTTTCGATGGTGGGCACAGGCCTGCCACCACAACAAGGGACAGCCATTCACTTTACCCACAGCCAGGCAAACACTAACAACAGATGCATCAGATTATGCCTGGGGGGCCCACATGGCAGGAAAATTTTTTCAGGGCACATGACCCCCAAGCCAAAGGCATCTTCACATCAATCAAAAAGAGATGCTAGCTGTACAAAATGCCCTGACAGCCTTCAAGGACCTACTTCGTCCAGGACAGCTGCTGATAGACAGACAACACCACAGTTATGTGGTACATAAACAAGCAGAGGGGCACACATTCCTACCCCTCTGCAGACAAGCCAAGATTTTGTGGAACACAGCATTGACCTACCAAGTACACCTGCAAGCACAATTCCTGCAAGGAAAAACAAATGCTCTGGCAGACGAACTAAGCAGAAATGCCATGGATCCTCACGAGTGGAAACTAGATCCACAAATCTTCAGCATGATAACAAGGAAATGGGGATGCCCAGACATAGATCTTTTTGCCTCCCCTCACAACTGCCAACATCAGAGATTCTGCACAAGGACTCATCACAAACAAGCATGGAAAGTGGATGCCTTGTCATTCAGCTGGAACAGCCTTACAGTATATGCCTTTCCTCCACTGCCTCTCCTCCCCAAGGTACTGCTAAAGGTCAGACAAGAGAAGCCACAAATGATACTAAGTGCCCCAGATTGGCCACGCCAACACTGGTACCCAATCCTAAGGAGCTTGTCCCAAGGCCCAGCCTGGACATTGCCTCAAATTTCTCATTTACTGACCCAACAAAACAATCAGATCCTGCACAGCCAACTCAGAACCCTAAATCTAGCTGCATGGCGGATAGTGTAACCATTCAGAATGCACCTCTCTCTAAAGTGGTTATGGATGTTATTTTGGAGGCCAGGAGGCCCAGCACCAGAAAATCTTACGCAGAAAAATGGAAGAGATTCTGTGCTTGGAACCAGGCACAAGGAATTGACACGCTTGTTCCAAATATTCCTCAGATTTTACAATATCTAACTGAGATGCTGGACAAAGGCCTATCCTTCTCATCAATTAAGATCCATGCCTCTGCCATTTCAGCTCATTGCAATACAGACCCACCTGTTTTTTCACATCCATTGCTTAGGCAGTTCCTCAGGGGGGCCAAAAACATAAGACCTCCAAGGAGAGCACCAGTACCTGCATGGGACCTCAATTTTGTCTTGGAAAAAACTCACACTGTCTCCTTTCGAGCCAGCCAATACAGCTGAGATAAAATTCTTATCATGGAAAATAGCTCTGCTCCTAGCAATAACTTCAACAAGAAGGGTCTCAGAGTTACAGGCATTAATGGCTGTGGAACCTTTTATTATCTTCCGTCCGGACAGGGTTTCTCCAAGGACAAACCCAACATTTATGCCTAAGGTAGTGTCCAGTGTGGCTCTTAACCAAACTATTCATTTGCCTACTTTTTTCCCAAACCCACAGAATAAAGGGGAGAAACTTCTGCATTCTTTGGACATACACAGACAGCTACGCTTCTACTTGGACAAAACTAAAGCTTTCAGAAAGACTGAGCAACTTTTAGTGGCATATGCTGCAGGATCACAAGGAAAGGCGATCTCAAAGCAGACTATTTTAAAATGGATAGGACACTGCATTCATTTCTGCTATTCACAACATGGCAAGTCAGTGCCTAAGGGCATTAGACCACATTCTACCAGGGCAGCAGCCACCTCGGCAGCCTTCCTCAGAAGAGTACCAACCAAGGATATTTTGGAGGCTGCAACTTGGACTTCAGTGCACACTTCTACTAAGCACCACGACTTACCTCTTTACTCTAAATCCAGAGCATGCTTTGCCACTGCAGTTCTGCAGGGCCTTATAGCCACTCCTAATTCTATTTAGACCCAGCTGCCCAACCTCAGCTTTGGGATTCAACCCAAGTGTAATGACTGCAACAGTGAAACACGATGAGCATAGTACAGTTGTGTACCTACCATAAATGTAGATGTTCGAGTGTATTCACTGTTGCAGTCCAGGTTACCCACCCACCATCCCCATTTCTTTGCTGGGACTTATCTGTACTTCTCTATCCTATACAACCTATGTGGTGTATTTGCTTGTAGATGAAGGTATTGTTTTTGTGCATGCTTTTATAAGCAATGTTTTTAGCCTACCCTTTTGGGGACACCTGACATCTGGGGCAAGAAAAACTGAAGAAAATGGCGTCGGCTGCATCTTTTATACCCCTGGCGCACTGACGTCAGGGAAGAGGCGACAGCAGCCGACGCCGGACCAGTACTTTGGAATTCAGGCCGACTGCAGGTAGCCTGCCAGCAGGATAACCCAAGTGTAATGACTGCAACAGTGAATACACTCTAACATCTACATTTATGATAGGTACACAACTGTACTTTCTTCGTGTTTCACTGTTGCAGTCATTACATTTGGGTTATCTGCTTGCAGTAGCCTTCAGTCAGCCGGATTGACAAAGTCTTGGGTCCTGCGTCGGTTGCTGTCCCTTCTTCCTTGACGTCAGGTCGTCAGGGGTATAAAACATGCAGCCAACGCCATTACATTAGTCTTTCTTGCCGTGCGGTGCCCGAAGCAGAAGCACTTCGCAAGTGCCGGTCGGCCCGACTCTTGAAAGTTTCGTTTTCGAGTTTCAGAACCAAAGTCTTCAACTAAAGCTAAGTACCCCGTTGGGGAAACTTTTTCTTGCGCCTTACCGATGTCAGTAAAAGTTATAATTGCATTACTTGTGGAAAGCAAATACCTCACAAAGATTTTCATTCGTACTGTATTCCTTGCCTAGGCCCTGACCACAACGTCGGTTTTGTGCTTTATTTAATCAGCGCACTGTCCATCATCTGTATATTTTCACTTCTAAATATTTCGCTTCTCAGTTTAATTATCCAGAAATATGGTTGGTTAGCCATCCGACTACCGGGATTCTGAAAAAACGCAAAGATAGACAGAGACAGGCCGAGATCCAAAGCTGCTGACTATGCTTCTAAGCCAGTCGCCAGTTTGCCGGTACTCAGTGAGGTGCTTTCGCAGCCCCTGATACCTGCTACTTCTGACTCGCAGGCCTCTACTGAGACCCATTCGGAGTCTGGTATGCAGTGAGATGCTTTAACTGGAACCTGCGGACATCTCTACCTTGGATGGGTCTGGAGCTGCTGTGCAGGCACCAGCTTTTGAGGGTGTATTCAGGCCTACGGACTTGCATATTAGACAGACGCCACCTTCATTTAGGCCAAAATCTCGAACCATGCCTAAGAAACCAACGCCCAGGCTGCATGCTCAGGCCTCTATGCCTAAAAAACAAATAAGAATGGCTGAAGATCTTGTAACTCTAATCAGGGGAAGCCAACCTCCCCCTTCTATGAGACCTAGGACTGCAGTTGTTTATGAATCTTCTGAGCAGGATTCTGATTTTTCTGATTCTTCTAATGATCTGGATTTGCCCTTATCTACTTATGAGGATTCCAATGCAGAGGACTCTATTCCCTCTGCTTCCCCTCCAGAGGATTTTTCTTTTGGTGAGATCTTACATACTCTTAAGGGAGCATTTCCAATGGGAAAGCCAGGATTTTTCTGATTCAAAAAAGAGGCTTAGGGATTTCTTACTCCTGCCTCAGCTTAGGTCTTTAGCTATACCTCCTGTACTAGGCATTGTTGATGATGCCTTTTCCGAATCTAGTTTGGCCCCTCATTCTTTGCCTCCTGCTCCCAGAAAACCTGACACATATTACAGGGTTCCTGATTCTCACAAGTTCCTTTTTAAAAATCCTATTGCAAATCCAGAGACTGTTTCGCAGGGACCCAAGGGCATTAAGGCTTCTTCTGTTAAAAATCCTTCCCCGTCTGATAGAGACTCCAGGGCACTGGATAGATGGGGTAAGAAAGTTTACACTTCTGCAACCTTGGCCATTAGGACTTTAAACTGCCAGTTTCATATATTGAAGTGTCAACAGCATGTTGTTGGATTGCTTAAACAGAAAATGATGTTACTTCCTGACTGCTGAAAATAAAGATTTACAGGATTTAATGCATTCTTCGGAACAGGTTGGTAAACATACTTTGCAGTGTGGATTTGATTCATTAGAGGCCTCTTGCATGGCTGCTGTTACTGGGTCTGTGCTCAGAAGGAATGCTAGGCTTAAGGAGCAAGGTTTGCCTGATCATGTTAAAGCTAAATTGTTGGATGCTCCCTTAAATCTGGACCACCTGTTTGGCAACAAGGCTGAGGAAGTTCTTAAAAAGATGGAAGATAAAGCTAAATCTATGCAAACAGTTAAAGATTTTTAACAGGTTCAGCCTCCTAGATTTAGTAGGCACTGGCCCTCTAAAAATTGTTTTTTTCCAGCCCCTTCCAAGTCTTTTCAAGCCAGACCCAGACACATCAGAAACCCCAGGTTTCAGTCTCAAGGGACACACAAGACTAGGCAATGGGGGGTTTCCACACCCAAACCTGGGAGTAGTAAGACTCTCCCCTATGGAAAACTGTCTCAATGAGTTGCTTTTAAAACTTCCAAGCACTTCCCAACTGAATGCTCCTTTAGGCGGAAAGATTGGTCTGCAGGCCAAAAACTGGGAACTCATTACCCAGGACAAATGGGTTTTAAATATAGTGTCCCAAGGATACAGATTTCATTTCCACACGTTACCAACACCAAGTGGGTGGCCAGATCTACCCCCAAATCAGTGGGCAGAGCCCAAAATCAAGTACTCTCTCTCTTAAACATGGGGGCTATTCAGTTGGTACCAGAAGAGGAAAATTGATAAAGTTTCTATGAGACTTTTTCTGGTACCCAGAAAAGGCAATACATGGCGTCCTATCCTGGACCTTTCTGTTCTAAACACTTTTCTGGTGAATCCAAAATTCAAAATGCTGACTCTTCACAAGCTGCTTCCTATGCTAGACAAGGATGCATGGTTGGCAACACTAGACTTAAGAGGCATACCTGCACAACCCTATCAGGGAGTGTTGCAGAAGATACCTACGCTTCACAGCAGGCTACATGCACTATCAGTTCTCTGCACTGCCCTTTGGCTTATCTACTGCTCCCAGGGTGTTCACAAAGTGCCTAGCTTCAGTCATTGCATTTTGCAGGCAAAGAAATATTCAAATGTACCCATACCTGGATGATTGTCTAATTCAGACAGAAAGCAAGGACATTCTTTTGAATCATCTGGCCTTTGTTCAGAGGGTACTGACTTGTCTGGGGTTCACCATAAACAAAAAGAAATTCCACCTGGTACCCTGTCAACAAATTATATTCCTGTGTGCAAGTTTGAATACAACTTCCCAGATGGCTTTCCTCACGCCAGAGAAATGGATTCATTTGACAACTTACTTCCAACAGTTGGCCACAAAAACCCAGCTATCTGCAAGGCAAATACTGCAAGCCTTGGGGTTCATGGCCTCCTGCATTCTTCTAATTCCATATGCAAGGCTGCATATGAGGAAACTACAATGATATCTCAAAAGCCTACGGTGTCAACATTCTCAAGTTCTAGAAGCAAGGATTCCTATCATACCTTGCCTACGCCTAGAGTTCCTTTTGTGGGCAGAGGCCTGCCACCAAAACAGGGGACTACCATTCACATTACCCCCTGCCGCCCAAATCTTAACAGATGCATCAGACTATGCATGGGGGGGGGCTCACCTGGCAGGGAAGTGCATTCAGGGCAAATGGAACCCAAGTCAAATGCACCTGCACATAAATCATAAGGAAATGTTAGCTGTACAGAATGCTCTGACAGCCTTCAAGGACCACATTCTTCCAGGACAACTAATTGTAAAGACGGACAACACCACTGTCATGTGGTACATGAACAAGCAGGGGGGTACACATTCTTACCCCCTCTGTAGACTAGCCATGGCATTGTGGAACACAGCCTTGAAGCTACCAAGTGAATCTACAAGCACAGTTCCTGCCAGGAAAACTAAATACACTGGCAGACGGACTAAGCAGAAACCTCATGGACCCACAAGAGTGGAAACTGGAACCAAGGATTTTCAACATGTTGAAAAGCAAATGGGGGAGCCCAGCTATAGACCTGTTTGCCTCCCCCCAGGACCATCAACTGGACAAATTTTGCACAAGGATTCCCCACAAGTTAGCTTGGAAATTGGATGCTCTATCCTTCAGCTGAAAAACCTATCGGTTTATGCCTTTCCTCCTCTGCCTCTACTCTCCAAGGTACTACTAAAGATCAAACAGGACAAGCCAAGGACGATTTTAATTGCACCAGACTGACCTTGCCAACACTGGTACCCACTCTTGCGCAGTGTCACGCTTGGCTCCATGGCACCTGCCTCAGACTCCTTCCCTGTTGTCTCAGCAGGAGAACCAGATTCTGCACCCTCAGCTGCAAACACTGAACCTAGCAGCCTGGCTAATTACCTTATCTCTCCTTTACCATCCCTCAGTAAATCAGTGATGGATGTCATTGTAGAGGCAGGGAGGCCTAGTACTCGAAAATCTTATGCTGCCAAATGGAAAAGATTCTGTGCCTTGAACCAGTCTCAAGGAATGAACGCAGCAGTGCCCAATTTACCTCAGATTCTACAATACTTGACTGAGAAGCTTCATAAGGGCCTGTCTTTTTCCTCCATCAAAATTCATGCCTTAGCCATTTCAGCTCATTATAGCACAGAGCCTCCACTCTTCTCTCACACACTGCTCAAGCAGTTCCAAAGAGGAGCCAAAAAATTTAGGCCACCTAGGAGAGCTCCAACTCCAGCCTGGGATCTTAACTTTGTCTTGGAGAAACTCACTCTTCCTCCTTTCGAGCCAGCTGCTACTGCAGATTTAAAATTTCTTTCCTGGAAAACAGCTTTCCTTTTAGCAATCACTTCTGCAAGAAGGGTATCTGAATTACAGGCCCTTATGGTAGTGGAACCTTTCATCATCTTTCATGTGGACAGTGTGTCCCTCAGAACCATTCCCTCCTTCATGCCCAAGGTGGTATCAAGTGTGGCTTTTAATCAGTCCATTCATTTGCCTACCTTCATTCCTAACCCTCAGAACAAAGGGGAACGAATACTGCACTCTTTAGATGTGCACAGACAGCTTAGATTCTACTTGGACAGGACTAAACCTCAAAGGAAATCTGAACAACTGTTGGTGGCATTTGCTGCAGGCACAGAGGGGAAAGCTATTTAAAAACAAACCATTTCAAAATGGATAGGCCACTGCATTTATTTCTGCTATAGGCACCATGGAAAACCTATCCCACAAGGCATCAGACCCCATTCAACCAGGGCTGCATCTACCTCTACAGCCTTTATCAGGGGCGTCCATACTAGGGTCATCCTAGAAGCTGCTGCCTGGAGTTCTGTGCATACTGTCACCACGCATTATTATTTGCCAATTTTCTCTAAATCCAGAGCTGGTTTTGCCACTGCAGTCTTGCAGGGCCTTATAACTGGTCCTAATTCTATTTAAATTCCTCCTCCCAACCTTAGCTTTGGGAATCTATCCAAGTGTAATGACTGCAGCAATGAAACACAAAGAATATAGTACAGTTGTGTACACTTACCATAAATGTAGATGTTGGAGTGTGTTCACTGTTGCAGTCCTGGTTACCCTCCCTCCAGCCCCCTTTCTTCTTTTGGCTATACCTCTGCTCTCACTTACTATGCTGTAAAAGCTTTTTGGTGTATTTGCTTTTTTGTTGGAGGCATATCCTTGTATTTATAGATTTGATTGCTTCCCATTAGGGGGGCACCTGACATCTGGTGCAAGAAAAACTGATGTAATGGCATCGGCTGCATGTTTTATACCCCTGACAACCTGATGTCTTGGAAGAAGGGACAGCAACCTACGCAGGACCCAAGACTTTGTTAATCAGGCTGACTGAGGGCTACTGCAAGCAGATAACCCAAATGTAATGACTGCAACAGTGAATACACTCTAATATCTACATTTATGATAAGTGTGCACAACTGTACTTTTCCTCATAAGGACCTGTCCCTTTCCTTTTCAACCTGACAGGAATGCCACTGTAAAATATTTATGTTGGAAGACTCTCCTTAGTTGCTTTCACCTGTCTCCCAGATATCTGAGCTATATATAACCTTAATATGCAGTTAGCCGAACATTTTACCTGTGAGGATCTATGTATCTTTGAAGATTAACTCCCCTTCACTTGACAAGTGGTCTGTAAGCTCTTGTACTAGTCCTTTCAATATTTTATCCAAAACCTGAAAACAAGGGTAAAAAAATCCGGTACTTGCGTATTATCGCAACCAGATTTTTGCAATCGTAAAGGTTGCTTCCCGACAGTGAAATGTGTCCGGTAACATTTTAAAAATGGGACACAATGTGTTTTCTTTGACAAGGAAGGGTCTTTTATGCAGGGTTATGAATACAAATTAGAAAAATAGTAAACTGTCTATGCATGCACTTCCCTGGCAGCAGCATGTCATTGCATCTTCCCGGTTACTGAGATCACTTCATGATTACACGTAGTAAGAGCACTTTTTCCCAAAACATCTCATTGCTGGACAATGCTCTGTTCTTCCTGTACTTTGTGGCTGTTAGCAACCGTTTTTTTTTTTTTGTTTTTTTTAATTTTGACCTGAAGATGTCTTTACAAATAGTACCCTCCCCCCCCCAAAAAAAAAGTGACCAAAAACCACCATCATTACAGGCTCTGCCTTTGCCTTCTCTGAAGGCTGCTTCCTTCCACACCGTCAAAATAATCCGTTCGTCAGAACAGCAGCAGGCATTCTAATTCAAGCGTGCGTGTGTGTAAGGCACTCTGAAAACACGAAGCAGGTTTCCTCAAACGTTTGTCTTCCCCTTCACACAGACCCTGTAACGGAAAGCTAGTCCACAACAAATAACAGACCCTAAATACCACCTTACAGTGGTTTGTGGCCTCGTTTGTACAGAAGTATTGTAAATTCACAACCGCGAAAATCTGGTTGCGATAATACGTAAGTACCAAAAATCCTATGCTCTATAAATGTATTCAGGCATCTCTGGTATTATACTAACAGAGCTAAATAGTTGAGAAAAAACTGAACTCGTACTGGGAAATTGAGCAAACCAGCAACAAAACGGACTTCAGCCAAATGGGTTTGTCACTTGCATCATAGTCTTCTATGATACCATGTGAAAACCATGGCCAGTACTTTCAGGGTATACCTCAAGAGGGCATCTGAGTAGTTATGAAGTTGCATCTTGGCTCTCTGTACACAACTTCAAGTATTATAAAGTTTAAAATTCCAGAAGTATGGCTGGGTTTGCATCAGTGGTATTACAGGGCATCCCGTTTATTACTCAGGTCTTGGGTCCAGGACCAACAGTGCACTGTAGTAGTGATCCTTATTAGTACTTTCCCTTGCATATTGTGAACACAGTGTAATAGTGACCTTCTGTTAAACCTAATGCTAGTGATTGTTTCCCTGCTAATCAATCTTTCCTTCCAGAAGCGGTTTCAGGTCAGGTCTTGAGTCATTCTGTTTACCTTCATGTGTTATTTCTTAGAGCAGACTCTAGAGGAGAGAATGCCCAATATAGTTGATTGACTCGTAGGTTAGAACTAGGCTAACTGCCCTTGTGAGTCATTTCAAGCCTAGCCAATTACCCCATGTGAGAATCAAACCCTGCACCTTGCGTCTGTAAGGTAAACACCTTAACCATTATGCCATCCTCCGATTTTTCTCCTGAGAGTAAAATGTAAGGATAAGCAAACTGTTCAGCACATCATGGTTTGTTGTACTGTAGCTAAATGCACCTTGGCCATTATGTTCAAAGGCCATTCCACCAGTGTTTTCTTACAGTCTGTTGTAAACTAAACCAGTTTTGTACTAAATCAGGCTTATACTATTGCCACTTGCCTTTTCACACTTGGTCTGACCTCTCTGCTTCAGGACTATACCTGTGAGCCTTTATTCTTTGGACTGATCTGGATCCTTCCTGTTTAGATGTTTTGATACTGCTTTGGAATTTTTTCACCTGTCAACACTCTGCTGAGGGCTCTGAGGAGAATATACAACATAAGGGATCACACACCATAGCTGTTACTCTTTAAAATGGTTCTGTGTACTTGGCTACCTGCCTATCTTGTGTGTCTTGCAGATGTATGTTCCCTAAGCTTGGTAAGTTTATAATTTTTAATCTTCGTCATTTCTTATTAGTATGCTCACTCAGTTTTTATTGGATGTCAGAACTGTGTGTAGAGGAGCTAAGCACAGGTCTTTATGTGAATGGCTTCACTGTCTGTGCTTGTAGAATAATCCCTCCCCAGGAAAGGGAGCTGGAAAATAACAGGAATTTTGTGCGGAGGGAGTTTTCAGAAAGCGACATCCCAGCAAATGCCTTCTGCCATAGATTATTTCAAATGTCAGCTGTTATTTTTTTTATTTACGGTTATTTCTATTATAGCTTTGTTTTTCACGTCATCACTGCCATTGAAACAGCAAAACATTTGGCTCTGACGAATACTTTAGCACTGTTTCCTGGATGGCATTATATTGTTCACTACAGTATTTGTTTTATCCTGCTGTTATTTAAGAGTATTTAATCACAGCACCTGTTGTTTAATGAGCAATAGTTAAATATTGCACCTGTTTTTAGCTGGTATTTCTGTCATGCACCTCATATGTTGCAAGTCCCACAAGGCGTTGTTAGCCAAAGTCTGATGTCTGGCAGGGCATCACTTCTGATTGTTTTGGCTTTATCATGATTGATATGACAGAAGAGAAAACATCAACCTGCTTTCTTCACCAGGAAAGTAAAATAAGGCATAAAGTTAGATGATTTAATGTCTGGTCTTTAGTGCTTAAATTACTAATCTGTTACTGTTTACACAAATCAGAGCACATCATGTTAGAATCAGAGTAAAGTGTGCTAGTTATTCTTGATATGTTATTCAGAGCAGGTGTTTGTTACCAAGATTCTTAATCCTAAGTGTTTCCAGCTGCTGGTGAAATTAGTGCTTTGAAAGAATGTTCGAGTAGTTTTTATAAGGAAATTTGCCTAATGGTGTGTGTGTTTTTTTTTTAGTATTTGAAATACCTGTGCAGTGCACTAATTTACAAACTAGTATACTTTTGTGAACTGAACAAGAAAGTGTCTGTTAACTATGTTTAAGTTTTCAGATGGAGGGATAAAATTCTGAAGGTTGGCTGAATCAGTTTACTTAATGCAGTTGGGTTGGTGTGAGTGCGTGCCTGTGCTCGTGCCTGCCTGTCTCCGTGTGTGTATGTATATGCACATGCGCACTGTTAAAGTGCTTTTCACATGTTTTCACTGCAAAGGTCAGATTTCCAACTAGATTTGGTGACTAACACTAATGAGGAGAGATGAAGTATTTTGGGAAGTAGTTTAAAGCGTGATGCCAAACTGAACTCTCATAGAGGCTGTTGTCTCACTCATAAAGCTTTTCATGACTGGTGATGTTTCTGGAAGGGGGGATGGTAGAAGGTATCTTTTGACAGTGCATGGGATATGCATAGTGTACTTGTTTGTGGAATGGCTTTACAGTGTCTAGCTTCAGAAATGAGATTTGCTGGCTGTATAGAAAAGTGGTTTATTTCCACCAACATTGCTCACATACTTCTCTAGTAATGCAGTGATATCTAGTCTGCTTAGGCTGCCAGTAATAGTTAGTGGCAATTTTAGAGATGGGTGTGCGCTTGGGATGTGTTTGAGCGGAAAGGAAGTGTAAGATGATTTGTTGTGGTTATACATTGCTGGACTGGAAAGATGGAACAGATGTCTGCTGCATTACATGTTTACTGGAAATAGAAGGTAAAATATGAAAGAATATGAATGACTGTTAACTCTGTTTACTCCTTATATGCAGGCATGTAGATGTTAAGTTTGTAAATCCTGATGTATGTCTGATATTGGAATATTTTTCTTGTGAGTAAGTAGTCTTGTATATACTGCATTGCTAATCCAGAGGGTTGTAATACTGTTTGTCAGGAGTTGCTCAAAAGAAATGTAATTTACGGAAAAGGAAGAGACAAATGAAGTACAGTGAACAGCCTTCTTGACATATGCAAAATGCAATGACTTCACAGTTAACAGAGTGATTCTTGTATTGTTAAAGTATATTAATAAAGATGCCCATATTTTTCAGGTGGGTGCACATGGCATTAGAATAGAATTCATCAATGAAAAAGGATCAAAGCGCACCGCCACCTACCTACCGGAGGTTGCAAAGGAGCAAGGTCATTGTTGCACTTTTTCCAAGTACATACATTAAAGCGAATGCTTTCTTACAAATGTTGTAGTCTGCATTTTGCGTTATAGTATTTGTTTTACTTAAGCATCACTGAGTTCAGTACAGTTAAATGCCTTATTTTGCTTTTGTCTTCTGTTCTTATTGTCTCTGATAGATTGCATATTTTCAATTTTGCACTTGCGTAAGACTTGTATTTTAAAATTTCCAGACTGGATTCAGAGTGGTTCAAGTTGTTTTAGTGTACTCCTTTTTTTTTAGGGTGACGGAACCATTAGTTAATGAAAAACTGCAGTTGTGGCAGCCCCATACATATTGCTGCAGTCCATGGTCAATTTAAACCAGGTGATAATAAAAATAAACTTTGGAGTCATTATTATAGCTCAGTCATGTTTTATATATGATGAAAGTGTCGAGCAAATCTTTAAATGACTTCACTAATTATAGCAGGGATAGTCTTATTTCTGTGTCCTTTACCAAGTGCTTTGTCTTTTAACAAGCAGTATTGCTTATGGCCATGCAGTCATCAAAAGAAGGTCACAAATTATATGCTTCTGGTGTTTTAGCTCTTGTTTGTGTGTATTGGTTTAGAGGAGTAATCCTGTACTTAACTGAGTAGCAATTTATCAACATGTTGCACCACACTGACACTGCCACTTGCTGCTGCTATGACGTTAGTGTAAGTAAAAGTAAAGTCACATTTGAGGATCTGCCTGTTGTCATAGTTCAGCTTGTATTATTAAAGCTTACTTGTGATGTGTGAAATGGAAGTTGCTGCTTGTTGATTTTTCTTTGAAGACTACCATACCAGAAAATTGAAAAAAGATATTGATGCATCTAACATATGGGAAAGAATGTTTTGAATATCAGACTGCCAGACCATGTATCACATTATTGCAAAGTTTGACATAAGGTTGTAATTGGGTGGGCTGGTAGCATGGGCAACAGATCATGCTAGTAAGATAGATATATTTTGCATATGCAGCTTATTTGGGTGTGATTTCCAACTCCTCTTTTAGGCTACAGTGTGACATGTAGCAGATCAGTTAATCCTTTTCACTAACGGACAGAGTGAAGAAAATGAAAACACTGTCATCTGTGTTGGCTTATCTGGCAGATTAGTGTATGTTCTCAGATTACCTTGTATTGTATGCAAGCATGTCTAATTGTGAAATGTAAATGTGTTTAAAATGTTGAGTATCAACTTGCTTATACAAAAAAAAGGTTTAAAGAATCTGTCATAAGACAGTTGAGACAGTTAACATGGGCTATATGAGAGACTGCTGACGTCAATTGCTGAGCAAGGTAGTGAGCAGCAGTCAGTTACAGTGCTGTGCAGAAGATACCCAGGAAAAGGACTCGCCAAAAAAAAAAATGTAAGCCTGCCTTTGCCTTGCTGTTATGTTTTATAATAGATCAGTGACAGTATTCTCTAGTTAGAGTAGGAAAGTTTAGTTAAGTAGATATTCTTTTTCTAAAATGATGGACTTTTATCCTACAGTTTAATTTTATATTTGTGGTGATTGAATTCTGGTGTTTATTGAAAGTACATTCTTCTAATCATTTTACTTATTAAATGTTTTTCATTACCTTACATTGTGGCTAGACAATCGGTGTGTTCTTTAGAGATTAGTGTGTGTTTATACCTGTTTGATACTCCCCAGGTCACCTCGAATGCCTGGCTACTTCTGGTCATTGCTATCATTTATTTTTATATTTAATTTTTAATAATTGATCACCCTTTGAAGGGTGTGTAGACCTGTTTGACTATGGTGGCAGTGTTACCATTTGTATTGGATAGCTGGAAATCTGTGTCAGGCTTCCCATAACTTTGTGTGATATTTGAATTTATTTTGAGTGCGAGTCAGAGGTCTTAAACTGGACCACATTGCTGTGAAGTGTATGATAAGGGATTGCATTTGTGGTGGACAGAGGTATATAGTCCAGTCCCAGGAAAGTAGACCATGTTCCTGTTGTGCTCTTAAGGGAAATTGTGGAATTTTATTTTTGTGTGCTCTGTGCTGTGGTGTGTTCCGTGACACTCCCATACTGGAGTCAGTAGTGAGGATTGAGGTACCTTAATTACTACTTTCTATTTTAACTGAACCCTGTGGAAATCTCTACGGAGCAGAACGGAACTGAATACTCACCCGTACTGTGTTGTAAAGTAGGTGCTTTCCTACTGTGTTACCAGTACATATTAATTTTTACAACATTTGTAAGTTAGTGGCTTGCACATATGCCGGGACACCCCCGCCCAGAAATCCTTCTTTCCTTTTTCTCTGCCCCATATCTTTTTTTTATACTTGTCCTTCTCCTAACTGTCCCCTTTCTGCCACTAGTTGGCAGTATTTACTATGATAAACCAGCTCTCCAGCTCTTGTAGCTTCTGGAGCTGATGATCTGAGAGTGTGCACTGCTAAAACTATATCTAGCTGTTTGGTTTGTCACTTTTTCTTCTTTTTTTTTTTTTTCAATTACAACCTTTACTGGCACAACAATTGGCTTTAGTGTTGCTCTTGCCTTCCACTCTAGGCAGTGTCTACCAGTACAAAGAATGTTTCTTCTAACATGAACACCATACTGTGTACCTGCTTTTCTCCCTTTCAGGCAATGTAGAAGTCCCCCTGACTTAACCTGCTCACCTAAATACCTTACTAATTGTTTTTTCTTTCCTCTTGTGCTTCTCTCTGCCAGGTCAGCCCTCTCAGTTTGCCTATCCTGCCCCCATTCCCACCCACCCCCACTTTCATTAGATTTATACTCTGTACATGTACAATCCTCCCCTCTCATTCGGCCCCATCCCCTCACCCACTCAGTTTCCCCTCCACTCCCATCTACCTTCATCCCCTCCTACCATACTTCCCTCCTCAAATCTGCCTCATCCCCACTATGTTAAACACCTAGTTCTCATTGTACCTAATACAGCTTACTGCCACTCAGTCACCCAATTTTTCTCTACTGTTATCTCATTACCTTATTATTCCCTTCTCCTACTACTACCCCTGTCTACATCTTACCATGTACCACTGCATTGCATAGCACCCTCACCAACTCTAACAGCCGCTACCCACATATCTACCCTCACACACTTCTAATCTCTCCTCACATATTTTCAAGCTCTCCCTCCAGCCTCTTTTCGATCAAGATATATCCAAATGTGGCACTTTCCACTTGTATAAAACCTAGAACTCCCTGTACTCTGAACCTACCCTCCTTGTTGCTTAATTTCTTTGATACACTACTTTTGGATGATGCTATCCATCCCAACCCTGGACCACCTGGCTCTACCTCTCACAAGCAGACACCTCCTACCTCACCCCCTCCAACACTGACCCAAGTCCACACTCCCATCACCTAAATCCCTAACTTTTCTCTCACTCAATATCCAAAGCATTGTTAACAAAACTACAGTATTGCACTTGTGGATCTACGTCAACTCCCCCCATATCTTAACCCTCTCCAGAAACCTGGTTAAAACCTTAGATTTCTAACTCAGAAATACCCCCTCCTAGACTACAATATCTTCCGTGCAGGCAGAGCAAATAAAAGAAGTGGGGGTGTTGCCATCCTCTACTCCGACCAACTTTCTCTCACTACAGTCTCGCCTTCCATTCTTAGCTTTGCTCCTGCAGAAGTACTAATCATAAACGGTCATCCTATCCCTTATAAGAAATTTGCCATTGTATTCATCTACATCCCTCCAGGTGATAACATCCCTATTCTTGAAAACTTTCTCTCCTGGCTCATGCAAAGTGTTCCCTATGAAACCATTATACCTGGCGATGTTAACATAGATTGGGCCTTGCTTCCTCATTGCCTACTCGTAGTCTCAATTTGTATGGCTTCTACCAACTGATATCTTCCCCTGCCAGGGCTAACATAAGCTCTACTTTGGGATCTATAATCGACTGGATCCTTACGTCTGATTCTAGTCTCCACCATAACCCCAACATTCTCCCTAACTCTCTAAGTGACCATTCCCCTATATATATCCATAGATACTCTCAACACTCACCCAGAGAGCACCTTTATAGAGAATGTCACAATCTGACTCATTTCAGTCCAGACACATTCATTTCCACTTTGTCCAACTGAAATTGGTCCTTCCTAAGTAACCTCCCCCTTAATGATGCTGTAACTACTTTCAGTACATTATTAATAGATGTACTAAACTCCATGGCACCTTCCAGGAAAGTCAAGGAAAAATCAAAATGTCTCCCCCTGGTTAACTAAGCAAACATGCTTCGTCATGCATCAGAGGGATGCTGCCTGGAAAATTTGGGTCAAAAATGAAGCTTCTCCCTTACTTCAGTGTTACGAAGAACTTAGAAACGTGTACAAAACTAGTCATCAAAGATTAAAAAACTTTCTTTGTCACCAACCAAAGTAGCCCACAAAAAAAAACTAAAAAATTTTGGTCTACCGTAAATAAAATCTTCTACCTTGACAACCCTCCTACCCCAACCTGTTCTCTTTCATTACTGCCTCAGAGACTGCTGCTCTATTAAATAATTATTTTATAGAAACAATCCAAAGACTAACTCAGAAGAGTTCTACTGCCTCTTCTCTATTTTTACTTGCCAGTTCTCCTTCCTCCAATACATTCTCCTTACACCAGTTCCCACTGCCTTCATCAAATCACAACTGAATAAACTCAAGCCTTGCTCTCTCTCCCCCTCTGTTGACAGTTTACCTTCCTACTTACTTAAAATTGCTGCCAAGTTCCATAGCTTACCATGTCACTATTATAAATCATTCTATTACTGAAGCTCTTGTCCCAGAAATATGGAAATCCTTCTACACAGTCCCACTTCACAAAGGAGGAAACTCCACTGACCCATCCAACTATTGCCCCATTGCTATACTATCTCCCCTTTCCAAAATTCTAGAAAAGTGTCCACACTCGGCTACTTAAACACATGCTTGATAATAATCTTCTTACTCCCACCCATCATGGCTTTAGACCCCACCATTGCACATCAGCAGCACTACTGGTCTTTCACCCAAAAAGTAGCAGAAGCCCGTGACGACAACTTACTAGTTTCCTGTTTATTCCTTTACCCCTCCAAAGCATTTGATACGGTCTTCCACTCTAAACTGATAACCAAACTTTATAACCCTCATCTCTCCACCCTCTCTATAAACTGGTTCTCTAGCTACTTATCTACTAGAAAACAATCCATATGCTGGCAAACTGTCACCTCATTGTTTCTTCCTGTTAACACTGGTGTCCCCCAAGGCTCTATATTGGGTCCTCTCTTGTTCAGTATTTTTACTAACAGGTTGTCATCTGCTATCAGCCTCTCTACACTTTTACAATATGGCGACGACTCCACTCTTACTACCACTGCCCACAGCATTCCAGAATTCCTTGCTGTTACCCAAGACACTTGGTTCCATCGAAACCTGGCTCACTGAAAATCAGCTTATACTAAATCCTAAAAAAATACTAAACCTTTACTTTTCCTTCCCAAAACATTGTCACAACGCAAATCCACTTTCTCTATTACCTCCCTCAACAGTACCATTATCAGACCAGAACCCCATGCCGAATTACTTGGTGTCACAATTGATGAACTAAAATTCAACATACGTATTGCATCAATGCATTAAAAAAAAAAAAAAAAAAAAAAAAAAACAGAAATGTGGGCTCTGTACCGTAGTCATAAATTGTATTCACCCTCCACCAAACACTTCCTAGCCCTCTCTCTCCTTTTACCCTGTCTTCTGTGTGCAGCTCCAGTCCTTACTAACCTTCAGTTAACACTTCTTTCCAGATTAGAGCAAACATGCAATAAAATAGCTATATTTGCCTTTAATCTCACCACTGCCTTGCCCTTAAGTCATTACAATGGCCTGAATTCCGTAAACATCTCCTTTCACAACTGCATATTACACACTAAGATGTTCTTAGTGTCTTACTGTTGCAGTCATCACATTTGGGTTATCTGCTTGCATTCGGCCTGATTATCAAAGTCTTGGGTCCTGCATCGGTTGCTGTCTCATCTTCCAATGACGTCAGGTAGTCAGGGGTATAAAGTATGCAGCTGATGCCATTACATCAGTCTTTCTTGCCGTGTGGTGCCTGAAGCAGAAGCAGTTTGCAAGTGCCGCTCGGCTGACTCCTGAAATTTTCGTTTTCGAGTTTCAGATCCGAAGTCTTCAACTAAGCTAAGTGCTGTGTTGGGGAAACTTTTTCTTGCTCTAAACTGATGTCAGTAAAAGTTAACAATTGTATTTCTTGTGTAAAGCAAATACCTCATAAAAATATTCATTCGTACTGCATTCCTTGCTTAGGCCCAGACCACGACTTACCTCGCTGTCGGTTTTGTGCCTTATTCAAACTTCATACTATTCGTTGTTGGTTCATTTTCGCATCTAAATATTTTGGTACTCGGTTCAATTATCCAGAAATGGCTTCAGTAAGCCACCCAACTACCGACATTCTGAAAAAACGCAAAGGTAAAGACAGAGAGAGACTGCATAGGTCCAAAGCTGCCGACACTTTTCCTAAGCTAGTCGCCAGTTCGCCAGTACTCAGTGAGGTGCTTTTGTGCAACCCCTGATACCCGCTACTTTAGATTCTCTGGCCTCTACAGAGACCCATTCAGAGTCCAGTATGCTGAGAGATACTTCTTCGACTGTGGAACCTGCGGATGTCTCTACCTTGGATATGTCCGGAGCTGCTGTGCAGGCACCGTCTTCTGAGGGTGTATTCAGGCCTACTGACTTGCAGATTAAACCAATGCCATTGTCTTCTTCAAGGCCTAAAACTCGATCCATGCCCACAAAACCAATGACCAGACTACATGGTCAGGCCCCTGTGCCTAAAAAACAAATTGTAAGAATGGCTGAAGACCTTATTACTCTATTCGGGGGAAGCCACCCTTCTCCCTCTAAGAGACCTAGGGCTGATTTTCCTTCTGATTCTTCTGATCATGATTTTGGCATTTCTGTTTTTTCTGATTAACAGGATTTGCCCTCGTCTACCTCTGAGGATTCTGATGCAGAGGGCTCCATTCCCTCTGCTTCCCCTCCAGAGGATTTCTCTTTTGGTGAAACCTTGCATACTCTTAGGGAGCATTTCTGCTGGGAAAACCAGGGTTACTCTGACTCCAAAAAGAGGCTTAGGGAATTCTTACTCCTGCCTCAACACAGGCCTTTAGCTATCCCTCCTGTACTGGACATTGTAGATGATGACTTCTCGGAATCTAGCCTGGCCCCTGACACTTTACCTCCTGCTCCCAGAAAGCCTGATAGGTATTACAGGGTACCTGACTCTCAAGTTCCTCTTTAAATATCCTACTGCGGATCCTGAGACCATTTCACAGAGACTCAAGGGCATTAAGGCCACTACTGCCAAAAACCCTACCCCCTCTGATAGAGATTCCAGGGCGCTGATTAGATGGGGTAAGAAGGTATACACTTCTGCAACTTCAGCCATTAGGGCCTTAAACTGCCAGTTTCATATGTTGAAGTATCAGCAGCATATTATTGGATTGCCTAAACAGAAAATGATGTTGACTCCTGACTGTGCTGAAAATAAAGAATTACAGGATTAAATGCATTCTGCTGAACAAGTGGGAAAACATACTTTGCAATGTGGTTTTGATTCATTAGAGGCATCTTGCATGCTTGGCTTAAGGAACAATCTTTGCCAGATCATGTTAAAGCTAAATTACTGGATGCTCCCCTAAACCAAGACCGCCTGTTTGGCAACAAAGCAGAAGTAGTACTTAAAAAGATGGAGGAAAAAGCTAAATCTATGCAAACTGTTAAAGATTTCCTGCAAGTACAGCCTCCTGGATTTAGTAGGCATTGGCCCTTTCCTGCCTCTTCCAGGCCTTCTCAGTCCAAACCCAGAGCCAGTAGAACACCCAGGCTTCAGTCCCAAGGTACTCAGAGGCCTAAGCAGTGGGGGCTCCCACTTCTAAAGCAGGGAGTAGTAAGACCCCCCCCCATGGTAAACTGTCTCAATGACTTAACTTTAAACCTTCCGAGCCCTGCTCAACTGACTGTTCCTTTAGGGGGAAAGATTGCTCTGCATGCAAAAAATTGGGAACTCATTACCTAGGGCAAATGGGTCCTAAATATAGTTTCCCAAGAATGCAGATTCCACTTTCACTTCTTACCAACCCCAAATGGTTGGCCAAACTTACCCCCAAATCAGTGGGCAGAGGCTCAAAAGCAAGTTCTGTGTCTTTTAAGCATCACGGCTTTTCATCCTGTCCGAGAAGAAGAATGGGGGCAAGGTTTCTACTCGAGACTTTTCCTGGTACCCAGAAAAGACAATTCCTGGCATCCTATCCTGGACCTGTCTATCCTAAACACATTTTTGGTAATCCCAAAATTCAAGATGCTAACTCTTCATCAGCTGCTTCCCATGCTAGGCAAAAATGCCTGGTTGGCAACACTGGATTTAAAGGAAGCCTACCTGCACATCCCAATATGGGAATCTTGTAGAAGATACCTACGCTTCAGAGCAGGCTAAATGCACTATCAGTTGTCTGCACTGCCCTTTGGCTTATCTACTGCACTCAGTTTATTCACGAAGTGCCTAGCTCCAGTCATTTCATTTTGCAGACAAAGAAATATTCAAATATACTCATACCTGGACGATAGTCTAATTCAGGCAGAAAGCCAGGATATACTTTTAAATCATCTGTTTGTAAAGAAATTGCTAACTTCTCTGGGGTACACCATAAACAAAAAGAAATTACATCTTGTACCCTGCCAACAAATTGTATTCCTGGGAGCAAGCTTGAATACAACTTCCCAGATGGCCTACTTCACGCCAGAGAAACAAGTTAATTTGACAGCCTACTTCAAACTACTGGCGACAAAGACCCAGCTATCTGCAAGGAAAATACTGGAAGCCCTGGCGTTCATGGCCTCTTGCATTCTACTAATTCCATATGCAAGACTGCATATGAAGAAACTACAGTGGTATCTAAAAAGCCTGTAGTGTCAACATTCTCAAGATCTAGATCAATGATTCCTATCATACCTTGTCTAAAGATAAGAGTTCCTTTGGTGGGCAGAGGCCTGCCACCAAAAGAAGGGACTGCCATCCACTCTACCCCTTGCCTCCCAAACCCTAACAGATGCATCAGACTCTGCATATGGGGCTCACTTGGCAGGGCAGTGCATTCAGGGCAAATGGAACCAAAGTCAAATGCACCAGCATATCAATCAAAAAGAAATGTTAGCTGTACAGAATGCTCTGACAGCTTTCAAGGACCACATTCTTCCAGGACAATTATTGGTAAAGACAGACAACACCACTGTTATGTGGTACATAAGTAGGGGCAAACTCACTCATACCCTCTCTGCAAACTAGCCATGCCTCTGTGGAACACAGCCTTGAGCTACCAAGTGCACCTACAGGCTCAATTCCTGCCAGGAAAGCTAAGTACACTGGTAGACGAACTAAGCAGAAATCTCATGGACCCACACGAGTGGAAACTGGAACCAAAGATATTCAACATGTTGAGAAACAAATGGGGGAGCCCAGAGATAGACTTGTTTGCCTCCCCCCAGAACTACCAATTGGACAAATTCTGCACAAGTACTCCCCACAAACAAGCTTGGAAAGTGGATGCCCTGTCCTTCACCAGTTTATGCCTTTCCCCCACTTTCTCTCCTCTCCAAAGTGCTACTAAAGATCAAACAGGGCAAACCAAGGACAATACTGATTGCACCAGACTGGCCATGCCAACACTGGTACCCCCTCTTGCGCAGTGTGTGTCTGCTGGCACCATGGCACCTGCGTCAGAACCCTGCCCTGCTGTCCCAGCAGGAGGGCCAGATTCTGCATCCACAGCTTCAAACCCTGAAACTTGCAGCCTGGCTAATTACCTGATCTCTCCGTTAACATCCCTCAGTAAGCAAGTGATGGATGTTATTCTGGAGGCAAGGAGGCCTAGTACTAGAAAATCCTATGCTGAAAATGGAAAAGATTCTGTTCCTGGAGCCGCACTCTGGGGATGGGCACAGCAGTGCCCAGTTTACCTCATATTCTTCAATACTTAACTGAGAAGCTTCACAAGGGCCTTTCCTTTTCTTCCATCAAAATTCATGCCTCAGCCATCTCAGCACATTACAATACAGAGCCACTCCTCTTCTCTCATCCACTGCTGAAGCAATTCCACAGAGGGGCCAAACATTTAAGACCACCCCTAAGAGCCCCTACCCCAACCTGGGACTTTAACTTTGTATTGGAAAAGCTCACTCTCCCTCCCTTTGAGCCAGCTGCAAATGCAGAGTTGAAATTCCTTTCTTGGAAAACAGCCTTCCTTCTAGCCATCACTTCAGCAAGAAGGGTGTCTGAATTACAGGCCCTCATGGCAGTGGAGCCTTTCATCATCTTTCATGCGGACAGGGTGTCCCTCAGGACCAATCCCTCATTTGTGCCCAAAGTGGTATCCAGTGTGGCCTTTAATCAGTCCATTCATTTGCCAACCTTCTTTTCTAATCCACAGAACAAAGGGGAACAAATACTGCACTCCTTGGACGTGCACAGACAACTTAGATTTTACTTGGACAAGACTAAGCCTCTCAGGAAATCTGAACAGCTGCCGGTTGCATTTGCTGCAGGGGCAGAGGGGAAGGCCATTTCAAAGCAAGCCATTTCTAAGTGGATGGGCCATTGCATTCATTTCTACTAGAAGCACCATGGAAAACCTACCCCACAGGGGATAAGACGACATTCAACCAGGGCTGCATCTACCTCTACAGCCTTTCTCAGAGGTGTCCCTACCAGGGACATCCTAGAAGCTGCTACCTGGAGATGTTCATGTTTCACTGTTGCAGTCATTACATTTGGGTAATCTGCTGGCAGGTTGCCCTCAGTCGGCCTGATTAACAAATTCATACTGTATTCCTTGCCTAGGCCCTGACCACGACGTACCTTGCTGTCGGTTTTGTGCTTTATTTAATTAGCGCACTATCCACCGTCTGTATATTTTTGCCTCTAAATATTTTGTTTCTCTGTTTAATTATTCAGAAATGTCATCTGTTAGCCATCAGACTACCGGGATTCAGAAAAAACGCAAATATAAAGACAGAGACAGGCCGCCGAGGTCCAAAACTGCCGACGACGCTTCTCCAAAGCCAGTCGCCAGTTCGCTGGTACTCAGTGAGGCGCTTTCGCAGCCCCTGATACCCGCTACTTCTGATTCGCAGGCCTCTACTGAGACCCATTCGGAGTCCAGTATGCCACGAGATACTTCAGTTATGGAACCCGTGGATGTCTGTACATTGGATGGGTCCAGAGCCGCTGTGCAGGCACTGGCTTCTGAGGGTGTATTCAGGTCTACAGACTTGCATATTAAATCGACACCGCCTTCATTACTAAGGCCTAAATCTCGATCCATTTTTAAAAAAACGGTGCCCAGACCACATGCTCAGGCCCCTATGCCTAAAAAAAAAATGATAAAAATGGCTGAAGATCTAATTACTCTAATCAGGGGTAGGCAAACCCCCCCCCCCCCCCCAAGAGGCCTAGGGCTGAGCTTGATTATGAATCTTCTGATCAGGATTCTGTTTCTTCTGACGACCTGGATTTATCCATACCTACTTATGTGGTTTCTGATGCAGAGGATTACATTCCCTCTGCTTCCCCTCCTGAGGATTTTTCTTTTAGGGAAACTTTACATACTTTAAGGGAGCATTTCCACTGGGAAAGCCAGGAATTTTCTGATTCAAAAAAGAGACTTTTAAGGATTTCGTCCTCCTCCTACCTCAGCATAGGCCTCTGGCTATATACCTCCTGTAGTAGACATTGTTGATGTGTTCTCAGAATCCAGTTTGGCCCGATTCCCTGCCTCCGGCTCCTAGTAAACCTGACAGATACTACAGGGTTCCTGAGTCCCACAAGTTTCTTTTCAAAAATCCTGTTGCAGATCCCAAGACTATTTCTCAGGGGGCCCAAGGGCATTAAGACTTCTACTGCAAAAAATCCTACCCCTTCTGATAGAGACTACAGGACGCTGAATAGATGGGGTAAAAAGGGTTATACTTCTGCAACCTTGGCAATCAAAGCTTTAAACTGCCAATTTCATATGTTAAAATATCAACAGCATATTATTGGACTGCTTAAACAGAAAATTGTGTTGATTCCTGACTTGTGTGGAAAATAAAGACTTACAGGATTTAATGCATTCTGCTGAACAAGTTGGAAAACATACTTTGCAATTTGGTTTTGATTCTTTAGAGGCTTCTTGCAGGGCTGTTACTGGGTGTGTGCTTAGAAGGCATGCTTGGCTTAAGGTGCAATCTTTGCCTGATCATGTTAAAGCTAAATTGTTGGATGCTCCTTTAAATCAGGACCGCCTGTTTGACAACACGGCTGAAGAAGTTCTTAAAAAGATGGAAGATCAAGCTAAATCTATGCAAACTGTTAAATATTTTTTTACAAGTGCAACCTCCAAGATTTAGTAGGCACTGGCCTACTAAGAATTGGTCCTTTCCAGTCCCTTCCAGGTCCTCTCAAGCCAAACCCAGACACAGCAAAAACCCCAGGTTTCAGTCTCCAGGGACTTTCAGAACTAAGCCTTGGGGGGGGCCACCACTTCCAAATCTGGAAATAACAGGACACCCCCCCATGGTAAACAGTCTCAATGACTTCCTTTTAAAATTCCCAAGCACTTATATTTTGACCACCCATTTGTGGGGAAAGATTGCTCTTCATGCAAAGAACTGGGAACTCATAACCCAGGACAAATGGGTTTTAAATATAGTGTCCCAGGGATACAGATTTCATGTCCACACGTTGCCAACACCAAACGGGTGGTCAGACCTGCCCCCAAATCAGTGGGCAGAGGCTCAAAAACAAGTACTTTCCCTCTTAAGCATGGGGGCTGTTCAGCTGGTACCAGAAGAGGAAAAGGGACAACGTTTCCACTCCAGGCTTTTTCTGGTACCTAGAAAAGACTAATCATGGCGTCCAATCCTGGACCTGTCTACTCTAAACACCTTTCTGGAGATTCCAAAATTCAAGATGCTGACTCTTCACCAATTACTTCCTATGCTAGGCAAAGACACCTGGTTGGTAACTCTAGAGTTAAAAGAAGCATACGTGCACATCCCAATCAGGGAATCTTGCAGAAGATGCCTACGCTTCAAAGCAGGCTACTCGCATTATCAATTCTCTGCACTGCCCTTTGGCTTGTCTACTGCGCCCAGGGTATTCACAAAGTGCCTGGCTCCAGTTATTGCATTTTGCAGACAAAGAAATGTTCAAATATATCCATACCTAGACGATTGTCTAATTCAGGCAGAAAACCAGGACATACTTTTAAATCATCTGGCATTTGTAAAAAGGATTCTAACTTGTTTGGGGTACACCATAAACGAAAAGAAATCACAACTGGTACCCTGTCAACAAATTACATTCCTGGGTGCAAGCTTGAATACAACTGCCCAGATGGCTGTCCTCATGCCAGAAAAGCAAATTCATTTGGTAACTTACTTCAAAGATGTGGCCACAAAAACCCTGCTATCTGCAAGACAAATACTGCAAGCCTTGGGTTTCATGGCCTCCTGCATTCTTCTAATTCCATATGCAAGACTGCATATGAGGAAACTACAGTGGTATCTAAAAAGTCCTATGGAGTCAACATTATCACAGCCTGGAAACAATGATTCCTATCCTACTTTGCCTATGCCTGGAGTTCCTATGATGGGCAGAGGCCTGCCACCAAAACAAGGGAGTACTATTCACACTACCCCCTGCTGCCCAAACCCTAACTACAGATGCATCAGACTATGTATGGGGGGCTCATTTGGCAGGGAAGTGCATTCAGGGCAAATGGAACCCAAATCAAATGCACCTACATATCAATCAAAAAGAAATGTTAGCTGTACAGAATGCTCTGACATCCTTCAAGGACTACATTCTTCCAGGACAACTAATGGTAAAGACGGACAACACCATGGTTATGTGGTACATAAACAAGCAGGGGGGTACACATTCCTACCCCCTCTGCAGACTAGCCATGGCATTGTGGAACACAGCCTTGAGCTACCAAGTGCACCTACAAGCTTAATTCCTGCCAGGAAAATTGAATACACTGGCAGATAGACTAAGCAGAAACCTCATGGACCCACACGAGTGGAAACTAGAACCAAGGATTTTCAACATGTTGACAAGCGAATGGGGGAGCCCAGACATATCTATTTGTCTCCCCCCAGAACTACCAGTTGGACAAGTTTTGTACAAAGACTCCCCACAAACAAGCCTGGAAAGTGGATGCGCTGTCCTTCAGCTGGAAAAACCTATCTGTCTACGCCTTCCCCCCCCAATGCCTCTGCTCTCCAAAGTTCTACTAAAAGTCAAACAGGACAAACCAAGGAAGATCTTGATTGATCCAGACTGGCCGTGCCAACAGTGGTACCCCCTCTTGCGCAGTGTGTCGGTTATCTCCATGGCACCTGCCTCGGACCCCCCTTCCCTGCTATCTCAGCAGGAGAACCAAATTCTGCACCTTCAGCCTGGCTAGTCACTTAAATTCACCCTTATCCCTCAGCAAACCTGTGATGGCTGTCATCTTGGAGGCAAGGAGACCTAGTAGTAGAAAATCTTATGCTGACAAATGGAAAAGATTCTGTGCCTGGAACCAATCTCTAGGGATGAGCACAGCAGCACCCAATTTACCTCAGATTTTGCAATACTTAACTAAGATGCTTCACAAGGACCTGTCTTTTTCTTCCATTAAAATCCACGCCTCAGCAATTTCAGCTCATTATAACACAGAACCTTCTCTCTTCTCTCATCCTCTGGTCAAGCAGTATCTCAGAGGGGCAAAAAACTTGAGACCACCCAGGAGAACTCCAACCCCTGCCTGGGACCTTAACTTTGTTTTGGAGAAACTCACTCTACCTCCTTTCGAGCCTGCTGCTACTGCAGACTTAAAATTTCTTTCTTGGAAAACAGCCTTCCTTTTAGCAATCACTTCAGCTAGAAGGATATCTGAATTACAGGCCCTTATGGTAGTGGAGCCTTTCATCATCTTTCATGGGGACAGGGTATCTCTCAGGACCAATCCATCCTTCATGCCCAAGGTGGTTTGCAGTGTGGCTCTTAATCAGTCCATTCATTTGCCAACCTTCTTTCCTAATCCACAGAACAAAGGGGAACGGATTCTGCATTCCTTGGATGTGCACAGACGACTTAGATTCTACTTGGACAGTACTTAACCTCGAAGAAAATCTGAACTGCTGGTAGCATTTGCTACAGGGGAAGAGGGGAAGGCTATTTCAAAACAAACCATTTCTAAATGGATAAGCCATTGCATTTATTTCTGCTATAAGCACCATGGAAAACCTATCCCCCAGGGGATCAGATCTCACTCCACCAGGGCTGCATGTACATCTGCAGCCTTTCTCAGAGGTGTTCCTGCAAGGGACATCCTAGAAGCTGCTACCTGGAATTCTGTACATAATTTCACCAAGCATTATCATTTACCAATTTTCTCTAAATCCAGAGCTGGCTTTACCACTGCTGTCTTGTAGGGCCTTATAACTGGCCCTAATGCTGTATAAACTCCTCCTCCCAACCATAACTTTGGGAATCTACCCAAATGTAATGACTGCAACAGTGAAACACGAAGAACACAGTTGCGTACACTTACTATAAATGTTGATGTTAGAGTGTATTCACTGTTGCGGTCCTGGTTACCCTCCCTCCAGCCCCCTAACTTTTTCTGGCTATACCTCTACTTTCTTTTTACTATGCTTAAAAGCCTTTTTGGTGTATTTGCTTTTTGTTGGAGGTATACCTTTGTGTTTTTTTATGTTTATTTGCTCCCCATTAGGGGGGTACCTGACATCTGGGGCAAGAAAAACTGATGTAATGGCGTCGGCTGCATGTTTTATACCCCTGACGACCTGACGTCATGGAAGAAGGGACAGCAACCGACGCAGGACCCAAGACTTTGTTAATCAGGATGACTGAGGGCAACCTGCCAGCAGATTACCCAAATTCAATGACTGCAACAGTGAATACACTCGAACATCTACATTTATGGTAAGTGTACAAAACTGTGCTTTTCTGTACATACCTTCACCAAGCATTACCACTTGCCAATTTTTTCTAAATCCAGAGCTGGCTTTGCCACTGCAGTCTTGCAGAGCCTAAGCTGGTCCTAATGCTATCTAATTGCCTCCTCCCATCCTTAGCTTTGGGGATCTACCCAAATGTGATGACTGCAACAGTGCAATGCAAAGAACATAGTACAGTTGTGTACACTTACCATAAATGTAGATGTTCGATTGTATTCGCTGTTGCAGTCCTGGTTACCCTCCCTCCAACCCCCTGACTTCTATTGACTATACCTCTGTTCTTGTTTAGTATGCGTAAAGTTTTTTGGCGTATTTGCTTTTTTTTTTTTTTTGGAGGTGTAACCTTTTATATAATTGCTTTCCATTATGGGGGCACCTGACATCTGGGGCAAGAAAAACTGATGTAATGGCGTTGACTGCATGCTTTATACCGCTGACTACCTGACGTCATGGAAGATGAGACAGCAACCGACGCAGGACCCAAGACTTTGATAATCAGGCCGACTGAGGCTACCTGCAAGCAGATAACCCAAATGTGATGACTGCAACAGTGAATACACTCAAACATCTACATTTATGGTAAGTGTACACAACTGTTCTTTCTTTATAATCCCACTTCCTGTCCCTCCATCTGTAATATTGTATCTCAGTATAACCCCTGACATCAACTTCGTATGTCTGACCCCAACCTGTTCTGAACCTTAACAAACCGTCAAAAAATATTGGTAAGTCCCTATATAAATACTCTGTAGCTCACACCTGGAGCTCCCTTCCACTTAAGATAAGTATCCCCTGTAAGTTCCAATTCAAACTGCAACTCAAACACTACCTACAGAAGACCTGGTCCTGCCCTTGCCAATCTCCAACCTGCTATCTAATTGCTTTATTCCTAATTCTATTTTTGATTACTTTTAATTATTTTCTTTCTTTTTATTCTTTTTTTCTTTTTATAACGCTCCTATTACCGTATGTCTATAATTAGGTTCTTGTAAATATTTCTGCATATGGTTTATCCTGCTGTTATTGTATTTGATTTCTGGAGCTAGTATATAAATGTATATTTTAGTTTATTTAATTTTATGTAAAAGTTCTTGTCAGCATACCTATTGTAGTTTTAGTTTTTGTTTTCTTAAATGACTATAATTGTATTTGGAGATTTTCTCCTCTTGTCTCCACTGAAAATGGGCCCTTGGCTCAATTGGACCAACCCGGTTAACAAATGCCATTGGCCAGTGTGTGCCCACCATAAAGCCCAGCAGCCCTGTGTCAGTAAGCTACTGGCTGGCCAGTGTCTAGCTGCCTAGCCTGGGTTACCTGGGATAGCTCTGTTGAGCGAAAGCTGGACATAAAACCAACCAACCTGCCAAACATAAACTGAGAATTACTACCCTAAATGTAGGTTTACTGACAGGATGCAGCTTGGAAGTGGATGACATGATTATACAGAGGAGGCTGGCCACCCTATGTATCGAGATGGAAGGGCAGTGCAGCAGAGCCACTTGGCTTGGGATCCAGAGTCTACTACTCAGGTAGAGGGCAGGCTAGAAATGGTGTAGGAATTGTGGTGAGAGTGAGGCTTCAGAAGGCAGTAAGGGATATCATCAGAATTAATGGCACTCAGACTCCATTGTAATGATAGGGCAGTATTCATTATCTTAGCCTATGCCCCACAGCAGAATTGTGATAGTGAGGAAAAGGGTGCATTCAGACAGCAGTTGCAGGACCTACTAGATAAAGCAGGACAGCATGAATTGATGTTGATAATGGGTGAATTGATTGCATATATCGGGACAGACAGTACAGGATATGAGGACTGCCTGGGTCCACATGGTTGGGGCAACAGGAATAAAGAAGACATTCTAGACTTCTGTCTGGCAAATGGCTTGATAGTAGCCAACACATGGTTCAGAAAGAGACACTCACAAGATCACATAACAGAGTAGTCAGACATGCAACTCAGACTTACTTCTAGTAAGGAACAGGCACAGGGTAGAATCCATGATTGCAAAGTCATCCCCAGTGAAGCAGTCGGCCCACAGCATAAACCACTAGTTGCCACAATCAGCTGCAAGCAGTAGTCAGAGAAGGCTGTAAGGTCAAAAGAGACCAGACTGAAGATCTGGAAGTTGACTGGAGAGCAAGTACAACAGTTCAAGGAATTTACTCTGGGCTCTAGCACCCCAAGAAGAGGAGGAAATAGGTGGAGTTGAAGAAGAATGGCAGCGCTTAAAAACAGCATGTGTTAGGACGACAGAAAAGATATGTGGCCGATCCTGGTATGGAAATACGGTACATAAGGAAAGCTGGTGATAGAATGCACAAGTCCAGGAAGTCATCAAAAGAAAGAAAGGAGTGCAGGAAGAAGTGGGAGGTAGAAAAGACTGAGCAGGCTAGGAAGGACTACTGGTTGGCTAACAACGAAGCTAAGAAAGAAGTTGCAGTAGCAAAGAATAGGGTGTTGGAGGCACTGTACCAACTTCTGGAAAGTGACTCTGTAAAGGACACAGAGAAACAATATCAGGTTGCAGGGCAAAGACAGAAAGATAAAGAAGATAGTCAGACACACTTCATAAGGGATGCCAGCAACAACCTGCTCACAAGTCCAGAGGATGTCAAAGGCAGATGGCAAGAGTATTTCCAGCAGTTCTGAATGAAGAAAACCCCACAAAAGCAGTACTGCCCCAGAAACGGCCTACGATGAGAGAAGAGGAGGAGCCCACTCTAGAAGAAGTAAGAACAGCACTAGGGAAGATGAAGTCAGGGAACGCAGCAGCCTCAAATTAGGTCACAGCATATATGATTAAGTTGCTGGGTGAGATACGGGAAAAATGGTTCCTGAGGGCACTAATACCCGTGTGGAAAGAAAGGTGTATTCCAGATGACTGGAGAATAAGCATACTCATGCCAGTGTACAAAAACAAAGTGGACATCCACAACTGTGGGCAGTACAGAGGCATGAAAGTTTTGGAGAGGGTGATTGATCAAATAAAATAACGGCCGCTGGCTGCAAAAGATTCCACAAGACAATTAAATGATGCCAAAACAGTAAAGTAAGCGCTTTTCGTCTTACTTCAGTGAGTAAAACTTCTTCAAACAAAGTAACTCATTAAAACAATAATATATATACAATTAATTTAAATCACATGATTAAATCAATTGAGTATTAAAAGGCATACACCAAATGAAGCCTTGAATAAGTTACAAATAAAGCAATCGCAAACAAGTTTTAAAAGTATGGCCAAAGTGTATATAAATTTTAAAAACAGTTTTTAAATTAACAAAAGTATGTAACAGTTTGTACTGAACAAAATGAACTGAAATGACAAGAAGGGGGAATGTAACCTACACTGTTATTTCTAAGAAATGGAGCCAGTTATCTTTGAAGGCTCTTAAACATTAATACACAGGCTAATGAACTTGTATCATTCAACCTGGTGGACTATAAGCATTCAATTTTATTTGCCACAATAGTTCACAAATTTCTAACATTAAACTGAATGGTCCTCCCCTAGGGTTATGTTCTATCTGGTCTATAATCTTAAAACAAAAACTATGTTGTGGGTGTTCCTGGACGTGCTTCGCCAAAACATTCTCCACCTTTAGTTTCCTGATGCTGTATATGTGTTCATCAACCCTGTCCTTGAACTTACAGTCCGTCTTACCGACGTAGAAACAAGGGCAGAGTTTACAGGAAGCTCGATAGACCACGCTCTTAGATGAACAATTGAATCTCATGTTAATACAGTACTTTCTGCCTCTGACAGTAAATGTTTTGCCCACTTCATAAATCTGCAATATGAACAACTCTCACATTTATACATGCCGGTGGCTCTCGATAGGGGGTCCCAACCCTCTCCAACAGGTTTTTAAGGTTAGGTCCTCTTCTATATGTAATCCTAGGGCCTGATTGAACTATAGGAGCCAGGTCCTCATCTGACACTAATAAATTCCAATTTTTAAAAATAATGTGTCTTATAATAGAAGCATCAAGGCTAAACAATGTAATAAAGTAACTTTAAATGAATCTGACTTGCTAAATGTACATGTTCTGCACTAAATGTCTGTAGATCATTTGAGTCAGATCTAGGTGCTAAAATAGGATTAAAAGTCACCATTAACTCTTTTATGCTGTACTTCAAAGAGTAGTTCATCAAGTAATTGTGAGAGATAACCACGTTTTAGAAACATATTGTACAACACTTGACATACAACCTGAAATTTCTTTTCATCCGACACCATGCGGGCCGCTCTCACCAGCTATCCCTTCACTACAGATCTCTTCTATTGGTAAGGTTGACTGTTTTATCACATCATTTAGCCTTGATGTTCCTATTATAAGACAGATTATTTTTAAAGGTAGGTAAGTTCAAGGACAGGGTTTATGAACACACATGCAGCATCAGGAAACCAAAGGTGGAGAATGCTTTGGCTAAGTACATCCAGGAACACCCACAACATAGTTTTTGTTTTAGGATTATAGACCAGATAGAACATAACCCTAGGGGAGGACCATTCAGTTTAATGTTAGAAATTTGTGATCTATTGTGGCAAATAAAACTGAATGCTTTATAGTCCACCAGGGTTGAATGATACGAGCTCATTAGCCTGTGTATTAAAGTTTAGGAGCCTTCAAAGATAACTGGCTCCATTTCTTACAAATAATAACACTGTAGATATATATTCCCCCTTCTTGTCATTTCAGTTTATTTTGTTCAGTACAAATTGTTGCATACTTTTTAATTTAAAAACGTTTTTTAAAATTTATATACACTTTGGCCATACTTTTAAAACTAGTTTGCGATTGCTTTATTTGCAACTGTATGTTATTCAAGGCTTCATTTGGTGTATGCCTTTTAATACTCAATTGATTTAATCATGTGATTTGAATTAATTGTATCTATATTATTGTTTTACTGAGTTACTTTGTCTGAAGAAGTTTTACTCACTGAAGTAAGACGAAAGTGCTTACTTTACTGTTTTGGCATCATTTAATTGTCTTGGGGAATCTTTTTCAGCCAGCGGCCATTATTTTATTTGAAGTGTTTGTTTCATTGATTTGTTTTGAGGTCTTTTTTGTTTGTTCGCATGGCAGCTGAACTGAATTCCACACAAGACCTTTTGTTCTCATAAGAGAACGAGCATTCGAATATCCCTGGATCCAACAACTTGGACATTCAGCAGTTGGTTAAGGTTGTTTTGACCCTAACCAATAAAGTGGATGATTTATCAGCAATCGTAAACAATTTACCTAAAAGTATTTCTGCTGCGGAATCTAACTATCACCACATGGTGGTGCAAGATGATGGCTTGATTTTGTCTATGGTTAGAGAGCCTGACCTGAATGGGGGCTCTGTGTTACATCAGCAACTGCGGGGCTGTCATGCAGGACTTGCATGTTCCTCCAATGCAGCCGATAACCCAGAGTGAAAAGACGGTTATCCAGCCAAGTACCGCTGTTTTCCCTGGTTTGAAGCATTGGCTTTATCATCCTGTTGTTTTAACTGATGGCAACTCTCCCATAGTTAATAATTCGGTTGCTGACAGTAATGACAGTAACCACAGTATTGTCGAAAATTTAAAAATATTGGACACACAATCTATTAAAGTTTAAAAAAAAACAAACTGCGGCTCGATATACTTCAGGGAGTGCCTGCAACAGTGCCAAGTACCGAAAGGATCAAGATCTTGGCACTTCCCTATGGGGTTAGTTAGTGATTCACCATTCCATCATGACCGTGTATGTTTATTTGATAAGCAAGGTCTCTAGTTAATTGAGATGTTTATCAGACATTATACCATGATTATCGATAAACTAAATGAAGAAATTGACACACTGTATGAAAGTATCAAAAATGACACTGACTTTACCCGCTATAATCGAGTATGAACGTTTCTTCACTAGTATTAATGGGCAAGTTAAAATGAAAGCTATTAAAAAAAAAAACTAGTGCGAGACAGTACTGATTACAGTAAAGGGGTTGCTTACCCTAAGCCACCGCCCACACAGGAATGGCTCAGTCCTTCGAACCATCCCCATAGCAATGTGAATAATCGACCCCCTGATGGGCTGTTTACTGATTCTCCAGGGTGCAGTTATGCTGAGGCAGCCGCTGATGTACGGGGACAGAACCCTGATGGCTCTAATTGGAGTGGTCGTTTAAGGAACAGTAATAGAAATAAAAACAGCGTTAGTAACAACGGCAATCAAGGTTTTTACGGCCCCGTCAACCAGAACAGTGCTTTCGATAACCACAAACCTAGTAGCAGTAACAGTTCTCAAAATTTTCACAGGAAAGGCCGACAACACATGAACTTAACGAGCAATGTGAGACCCTTCCAAGGGAAGAACTTGGCGAATTGGTCAGTGTAGAGGTAACTGTTGATCGGCTAGAGATAATCTAGCTGGCGTTTACTGTATGAGCAGTGAGGCTCCTACTAGGAATTTTAGAATCGTCCTTAACAGCGACCATGATTTTAAAATCTTTAATTATTCTAGTATGGAAGTGGACACTGCTTTGGCAGATTTGTTAGCAAAAGGATAAACATTTGTCCTTTATCAAAGGGCCAGCATAGCAACAACAATTATTGACCTTAGACTATTTATTCGTAAAATAAATTTATAATGAATGTTTAAGGATCAACCTGTAGTGAAGAACGACTATAAAGTGTTAAGTGCTTTCAACCCACCTTTATCCCCTGGTTTATTAGTATTTGAACAAGTTTGTGAATTGGACTTGCATGATAATTTAGAGAATAATTGACAAAGGTCCTTGGGCAAAGCATGTAACTTTACTAAACAGGATTGGGAGAGGTTGAATTGCTTAAGCTTTCAGAATGTTATAGTTGTTAAGCCTAATAAAGGGAGTGGGCTTGTGTTCTTTGATAATGAAGACTGCACTAAGCGCATGTTGCAATTACTCAGCACTGATAACTACAGTTTAGCGCCTCTGAATGAAATGAATTGAGCACAACAGAAGATTAAAGTGTTTCTTAATGATTTGTTTATAGAATCTAGAATTTCTTTAGAACTGTATAATTACTTGTTGAGCTTGGCTCCCCTTACACCAGTGATTTTTGGAATTCCGAAGGTCCACAAGGACCTCGAGGACCCACCGCTCCAACCTATAGTTATTGGGAGAAATTCCATTACCTATCCACTGGCGAAGTATGTGGACACAGTGTTAGAGATTTGTTGACAAGATTGACCAAATTTGGAAAGATTCTTGGTAATTTTTGAACAGCATCAATGGTCTCGAGTATAAGGATATTATATTCCTGACCATTGATGTAAAAGACCTTTACACTGTAATACGTGTGGACAGAGGTATTGCATGGGGAACTAGTTTAATGAGAACAAAAGGTAGTACAGAAAGGGAAATCGAACTTCTGGAGGAATTATTGGATTTGATTTTGACCAATAATTTTATGTTTGATGGATGTTGTTATTTGCAGAAGACAGGTGTTACAATGGGCTGTCCATGTGGGGCAAGTTTTGCCAACCTTGTGATGGCCCATTGGGAGCAACACTTCGTTTTCAACAACAGTTTTCTCATGAAGAACATTTATTATTACACTAGATATTTGGATGATGTATTTATTATGTTTGAGAGTGGGCTGGTTAACATATCAAGTTTTGTGACTTGAACGAATCAACCCAATTTTTGAGCTTCACTTACAGTTTAGGTGCAGAGAGTATCGCATATTTGGATGTCGAATTATATAAAGATAGGAATGCTAATTTAAAGCTAAGATACACAGGAAATCTACCTACTCCAACTCATTCCTTCACTTCACTCGCACTCATCCTTACCAACAGAATAGATCTGTAGTGAAGGGACAGCTGGTGAGAGCGGCCCACATGGTGTCTGATGAAAAGGAATTTCAGGTTGAATGTAAAGTATTGTATGATATGTTTCTAAAACGTGGTTATCCCTCACAATTACTTGACAAACCATTGTTTGAAGTACAGCATAAAAGAGTTAACGGTGACTTTAATCCTAATTTAGCACCTAGATCTGACTCAAATGGTCTACAGACATTTAGTGCAGAACATGTACATTTAGCAAAGTCAGATTCATTTAAAGTTACATGTCAGGTTGTTCAGTCTCGCCGTTCATTCTTTACTGATGGTTTCGGAGCCGATGCCTCGGCTCCTATATGGCCAATTGCAAATATCGAGGTCTTCAAATAGCTTGAGGCCGAGTCCCTATCCCATGATGCACCTGGAATTACCCAAGATCTAGTTTGCCTCTGCAATGGATCGGAGGTTCTGCTTAAGCTCGGGCCAGTATAGTTGAATTTTCTATATTATTCAAAGCTTTTTGATAGTTTTTTGATTATTAGATATATTAGTAGGATTTAGAAAGCTCTTATAGCTTTTGGTGTGTGTTTAACCATTTATATTCCTTCCCTTTGTGTGGTTTAAACTTTTGGCCCTTGTTTGGCATAGTTTAAAATCTTCTTGGTATCATAGTGTGTTTATTAGTGACCTTTTCTAGTTGTAGTATTGCTGTGTGTGTATGTGTTAGCCTTAGAACTTTTAGATAAGGCTTCGTAGTTTATCACTGTTGGAGTTTGCTGAACAGTTTATTGTTAAATTAGATGAGGCTTGTATTCCTCAGAAACTGTCTTATTTTATTGCATAGCCTGATTGAATTAGTGTACGCTTTAGACAGAATTTTTTTGTCAGTTGTATTATGTTATATATTCTTGCCTGTATGTGTGATTTAGCCTGCTTTATTTAGGCTTGCATGAATATTACTGTTGAATTTTTTCTTGGTGACAGTCATTTTTCCTGCATTATTATGGCTGACCAAGACAAACACCCCAAGTCTGGGTTTAAGAAATGCCCAAAGTGTGGCCAAAAAATGTCTAACAGCCAGCCACGTAAATTGTGTTTGCTGTTTAGGAGCTTTGCATTTACAAGACAGTTCTATTTGTCATTCCTTCTCCTCAAGGGTCCTACAGGAAAGGAAGAGAAAACTCATAGACAGAGGCTTGTTGAAGCCTTTGTTTCAAGAAGCTTTGAGTGACCAGGATGGATCCAGCAAGTCCTCAAAGTGTTCAAAGACTTTGGACTCGAAGAAATCTAAAAAGTCATCGACTTCAGCTCCATTGCCATCGGAACCGACAGTCTTTTCCTTTTGGAGCCGGTCCCCAGTATTGGAACCAGTGTCTGAAGCGCCTAAGGGTCCTTTACTTCAGCCGGTACCACCTTCGGTACGCTCCTTTCGATCCTTTATCAGTCTTTCAGATTTGGACGTGGATTGTGTGGTGCAGAAGCTGTTATTGACACTGGCCTTGGCTAAAATGTTATCGGCTTTGACCCAAATGGCTTTGGAGCCGAAGACCCTTGCACTGACTCAAACTATTCTTCCTCCGAGCCATGCTGGTCCTTCGGAGCTGGAGGAGTCAGATCTGATGTTAGTAGAGCGGACGCCTGCTCCAGTGTCTTCAGCTCCGTGTCCTCTGACGTCCTCGGTGCCAGTCGAGGACTCTAGGAGCCGACACTCTGGTCGCGTCCAGGGAGGACAGTTGGACTGACATGTCTGTTACGACTCTGTCTCTCGGGGCCTCAGCGCGGATGAGCTCTGCTCCTACCTCGGGCTCGGAGCCCACTGTCCTGGTGCTGGGGGTGTCGACAGTTTCTTTGGATCCGTCGGCTCCCTCGCATCGGAGCGGAGGTGCTTTTGATGCCACGAGGAGAGTTATGTCTCCTAGGACATCCTCAACATCAGGTCTGCCTTCCTCCTCCCCTAAAGTGCCTGTGTCTGCCTCACACATTCTGATCAAGCATAGAGACCCAGAGCCTCAAGAAGCCCCATTGGGTGGCCCCTGCTCATCCAAGACCTCACCAGAAGCTCCCCCTGATGAGGTTCCCAGGAAGAAATTGTGTAAGAAACAAACATCTAGACTCCCTGCAGGAGTACTTGAAATCCTTAGGTAGAGAGGTGACTGGCAGTCCAAAAGCCCTACTGAGGATGTTCGTTCTGAAGGCTTTCGGGTCTCAGCCCTCCACCTCTTGGGTGTCTCTGCCCTTCAATGAGCTGATGCAGCTGGTCTCATGAAGGGCATGGGAGTCTCCGGATACTATGGAGCCTGTCCCTAGGAGGCCTAATAAATTCATTTCTGCCCCCCTTGATGAAACATATTTAACTAAAGGTGTTCCGGTTGATGCCATGGTGGTGGCGGCAGCCACCAAAAAGGAAATGTCTTGGGCTTCCTAGTCTATCCACCAAAAAGGAAATGTCTTGGACTTCCTCGTCTATCCATCCTCCTAACAGAGACTCCAGGATTATGGATAGATATGGGAAGCACATGTTTAGTTCAGCGACCTTTGCTCTTTGTTCGCTAAATTATTTAACCCATTTTACCAAGTTACAGAGAGATCTCCTTAAGGAGATAGGAGATGCCCTTCAGGGTACATTAGCTGCAGGAGCTTCCAACAAAGTTGCCGCCCAGCTTGCTACCCTCGGTTCTATAGTCAGCTCATCCATACGTCTCATCTCTGATGCAGCTGATGGAACGAGTAGGGCAGCGGGTACAGGAGGTGCTCTTGGGAGACGTTCCTGGATGCGCTTGTGTTTCTTTGTGGTGCCCTTCAGGTCATCTTTCATGAACACTCCCTTTGATGGCTCGTCCCTTTTCGGGCCTAAAGTGAGGGAAACCTTAACCAGGTGTGAACAGGATTGAACGACTGTCTGCATTCGGGGTTCATTTTTCCACCCCTACCCGACCCTACCCTAAAGGTCAAAGGGGAGGAAAAATGTAGTTCCAGAAAGCCCAAGGAACCTTTCAGGACACAAGCGGTGAACCCCCTTCCAGAGGCAGAGGGGGGGGGCAATAATGGAAGACGCTGCCCTCGCGGCAGAGGGGGTCCGCAACACCAGGTCTACAGAGATCACTTCTCTGGGAAGCCGTATCAGTGCTCCTGAGAGGCAGGGCCGGATTAAGGTGGGTGCTTATTGATGCTGCAGCATTAGGCCCATTCCTGAAGTAGGCCCAGATGAAAACAGACAAGAATTTTCCGGAACCTGAACAGTTTTTCTTTACTATACTAACCTCAAAATAATTCTTAGAATGAAATTTGGAGTCCGACTTTCGGAAGCCTATACACAGCATTACTTATTATACAGTTACTATTATTCTTTGCGCTGTGATGTAACTATAACGTGTTTATTGTTAACCGAAGATTTCAAGTTAATGCTATCAATTTTACGTTAAACAGTTTACTTGATATCTTTCGCACTGTTTCGTGCACGCTTGATATGGCATCTCAACTCAATGGATGGGATAAAGCGAAAAAGAAAAGGAAAGAAGCAGCAGAACAAGAAAAGCTTTTGGCGAAAATTCCAAAATTTAGTTCATACTTTGGAGTGCTAGCATCTTCATCTCAATCGTCTGCATCGGATGCGATTGCGAGTTCGAATGGTCCTGAAGACCAGGCCAAACAAGATGAACCTGTGGAGGCAAGAGAGAATAAAGAGCAGGAAAGTTCAGCGGAGAGAGAAGAGGTGAAAGGAGACTCTATTACTGAAGCACTAGGGCCGACGCTGGAGGCTTTCACCAATGATTTGGGACAATGGGGTTAAACTGACACTCGAATATTGGGCCAGGAAAGGTCCAAAAGACTTGCCAACACACTGAATCGAAGTTTGAAGAGTGTGCCAGACGGTACCCAGGCGAGTCGTTCCAACGTCGATGCACAAAGACCTTCATGCGTACGCATCCGCTCAATGGCAAAAAATCCTGTAGACAGTGGTTGTGCTACTCGCCTTTGACAGGGAAGGTGTTCTGCTTTGCATGCAAGTTCAGCGGCAGTGCTGTTCAAGCGACCAAGTTAATTTCTGGTGGTTTTGACAACTGGAGGGCAGGCGAATCCAGAATAAAAATGCATGAAAGCAGCGATGGTCATTGCAAGGCTATGTTGTCCTTTGCGAGCTGACAGAGGAAGGCCGGTCATGTTGACTACCTAGCCGCCAAACAGGTTAAGCAAGACCGGTGTTACTGGCGCCAGATTCTGAAGTGGCTCATCGACGTTCTGATATTTCTAGCTGAGCGTGGTCTTGCTATAAGGGGCGTGGATGAGATCATAGGTTCCGCTCATAATGGTAACTACCTTGGCATCATTGAGCTGTTGGCAGAGTATGATACTCTGCTGGCTAGCCATATTAGAAAGTATGCGAACCGCAGTAAAGGTCATGTTTCCTATTTGTCATCCACAATTTGTGAGGAACTGGTGAAGCTCATGGGACAAAAGGTGCAGGACACCATCCTGAAAGAAGCCAAGGAGGCAAAGTATTTCTCTGTCTTGATTGACTCGACACCTGACGTGTCACGCCTCGATCAGCTAACGATTGTTATCCGGTACGTTCTGCTGTCGAGCCCAGTTGAATGGTTCCTGACATTCATGCCTATGATGATGAGACACACGGTGGAGCAGATGGCTAGCATACTTTTGAACTTTTTGAAGGAAAAAGGCTTGGATATTGCTAACTGCAGAGGCCAGTCATATGACAATGCATCAAACATGTCAGAATGGTGCAATGGTGTCCAGGCAGTTGTGAAGCGAGATTGTAAATACGCCGCTTTTATTCCATGCTGCAACCACAGCCTAAACCTGGTAGGAGATCAGGCTGTTGAAAGCTGTGGTGGCTGTACCATGTTTTTCGATTTTGTCAATGGACTATATGTATTCCTGTCTGACTCAACATATCGCTGTCAGCGACTAAAGAATCATTTCCTCGTATCCAGATGACTTGGAAGGCACACTAGTGGCTGAGCTGATACAGTTTGCTGTATTTATGGGCACTCAGAAACTGGTGACTGTGAATGAATCAGCAGAGCTTACCATGTACAAGCTTTTGTCATCGTTGAATCTCTCAGGCATTTCCAAACGTCAAGATTGGGTTGCGCGTCTATCTGTGCATGATGGTGTCCAGTGCCTCTGGCGAGCGGAGCTTCTCAAAGTTGGGAATAGTCAAAGGAGAGCTGCGGTCCTCATTGGGGCAGGAAAGGCTAAGCATGCTGGCGCTTATGAGCATTGAGCATGAGCTGCTGCACAGCCTTGACTTCACTGACACAATTGAAGAATTCGCTCTTGCTAAGGCTCGAAAAACAACAATATAAATAAGCAGCACTAGCGCAGTAGTAAGAGTGACAATATGTCTAGGTAGGCTAGGTTAAGTTGATCTGGTTAAGCCTTTTCTGCATTAAGTGCACTTTTCAGACAGTTGCTATTGAATGTTGATGTTACATAGCTTGATGTTAATCTCAAGTTGTTATGATAATACGTCGACACGTCATTATTATTCATATTCAGTAAAGGCTGGCTGGTTGCTTTGCAAGCAATTAAGGCTTCTTGGTCGGTCTAACTGCGCATGTACCATCCAGGGATCATCTGCGCTTCTGGCTGGGAGCCAATCACTATCATTTTCGAGCCCTGCCTTTTGGTCTCACTACAGCCCCCAGTGTGTTCACCAAATGCATGGCAGTGGTCACGGCTCACCTGAGGCATTTAGGATTCCAGGTGTTTCCGTACCTAGACGATTGGCTCCTTACCGCCACCACCAGGCATCAACTCATTCAGGCCCAGGGAGTCCACTCTTGCCAGTCTGAAATCATCTGGGCATTACAATCAACTCAGAAAAAGTCTGCCTTGTCACCATTGCAGCATATCATTTTTATCGGGACAGAGTTGGACACCACCACTGCACTAAGTCTTCCAATAGAAAGAGCCTTTTTTCTTTGTCAGCATTCTGATATCAAAAGACAGAGCACCAGCCTCAGAAGTTCTGAAATTATTAGGCATGATGGCAGCAGCACTTACACCCATACCACTAGCTCGTGTGCACATGCGGATATTTCAGTGGCTGTTGTTCACTCAGTGGTCTTACCAAGAGCTCCCCATGACTCACACTATGATCATAAATTCTTGCAAAAAGGACCTTCCGTGGTGGTTGACCTCACTTCATGTCACGATAGGATGCCCATTTATGCTACCCTCTCCAGTGGCCACAGTGACCATGGAAGCTTCCCTGATAGAGTGGGGAGGGGCGTTTTCAGGGAAGGACTGCCCAAGGCACATGGACTGATCAAGAGACACATGTGCATATCAATGTCCTGGAGATGTGAGCAGTACTTTTGGCGTTGCAGTGCTTTCAGGACTCTCTTCCTCTGATTACGATTGCAATTCAGACAGACAACATGGTGGTGTGGTATTTGAATAAACAAGGAGGAACCAGGTCTTACCCCCTTTGTCTCGAGGCTCTGAGTTTGGCAGTGGGCTGTTTCCACCCAGCTCTCTCTGTTGGCAATGCACATCCTGGGAAATCCAACGTGATAGCAGACAAACTGAGCAGTGCAATCTTGTTGCCTCACGAGTGGTCCCTCAAGAAAGAAATAGCGGACAGGATATTCCGCAGGTGGAGCCAGCCTTGCTGCGACCTTTTTGCTAGTCAGATGAACACGAAATGCAGAAGCTACTTTGCCCTGATTCCCCTTCCGGGAGAAGCCCCAAGGGGCACACTCATACACGATTGGCCTCTGGGTCTCCTATATGCATTTCCACCAATCCTGTTGATAACCAGGGTTCTACAGAAAGCAAAAACCCTGGGAAGGACCATCATTCAAATAGCACCTCATTGGCCTCGTCAGATTTAGTTCCCCTTCCTTCGACTTCATCTTTTGAAGGATCCTTGGATTCTGGACCCAGTTCCAGACCTTCTGACGTACCCGTCGAGGGATCTTCCTCCCTTTCTGTATTCCCTGAAGCTGACAGCTTGGCTGCTCCACTTCCCATCATAGCCAGGTTCCATAACCTCTCCAATGAGACAAAACTGATCCTTTTGTCTTCTCATAAATCTTTTACTAGTAAGCTATATCTTAGCAAATGGAAATATTTTTCTATATGGGCCTCTAAAAATAATATTGATCCTTACCAAGCCCCTATGGCTTCCCTCTTGGAATTCTTGACTATGATTTTTAACAAAGGAGCTACAGCAGCAACAGTTAGGGTTCAATTGGCTGCTATTTCTAATTTTCATATTGGATTGAATATCATGTCTCACAAGTTATCCAAAGCCTTTCTCAAAGGGACTTTTCATATTAGACCACCTGTGAAATCTCCCTATTCTGCATGGAATCTAAATTTTATGCTTTCCCGCATAATTATTCCGCCATTTGAACCAGCTTCATGTTGTGATTTCAAATTTTTGTCTTGGAAGACCATCTTTTTGGTAGCTATTACGTCTGCCTGCAGAGTGTCAGAGCTTCAGGCTTAATCCATCAAGCCTCCCTATTTGATATTCCATACTGACAGTGTCTCAGTTAGAACAAATCCCTGATTCTTGCTCACAGTTTGCACTGAAACCAATCTCAACCAAGTTATTGATTTGCCAGTCTTCTTCCCCAACCATTCCAATAATTTAGAGTTCATGCTGCACAAACATCATGATCACAGACAGCTCAGATTTTATTTGGATAGAAAGAGATTTCAGAAAATCAGACCAGCTTTTTGTTTCATTTTCTGACTCCAGGAAGGTGAGACCAGTGTATTACCTTTGCCTATTCTGCTGCCAATATGCCTTTGCAACATAAGATTAAAGCTCACTCAACCAGAGAAATTTCTACATCATTTGCCTCTTCTGCCAGACTTCCCATTGATAACATTTGTGCAGCAGCCACTTGGTCAAAACCTCATCACTCATTACAAAGTTGACAAGCCCTCCAGGAACAGGGCCTCCTTTGGATCCACTGTCCTGAGAAATATACTCCCGTGAGCCACCCAAGATTGATGGTGCTTGGGACACTACACATCAGTAAAGAATGAACAACAAGATTGGACAACTTCACATAAAGACGTTATGTACTAACGTTCCATGTCAGTTCATCTTGCCTTCATTCTTACGTCCCTCCCTCCTAACTCCTCCTGGGCTGATAGATGACCAAGATGCTGGGTCCATCCTGGTTACTCAGTCCTTCTATACCTTTCTCTTGGGAGTGAAAGAATGACGTATGGTATTGTAATATGCAACAAACAAGATCTGAGGTAATTCCAGGTGCATCAGGGGGACTTGGCCTCGAGCTATTTGAAGACCTCGAGCTTTGCAATTGGCCATAACGGAGCCGAGGGATTGGCTCCGAACCCATCAGTAAAGAATGAAGGCGAGATGAACAACTCACAGGGAACGTTATGGTAAGTACATAACATCTTTTTTATCACATCATTTAGCCTTGATGCTCCTATTATAACACCGATTATTTTTAAAAATTGGAATTTATTAGTGTCAGATGAGGACCTGGCTCCTATAGTTCAGTCAGGCCCTAGGATTACATATAGAAAAGGACCTAACCTTAAAAACCTATTGGAGAGGGTTGGGACCCCCTTATCGAGAGCCACCGGCATGTATAAATCTGAGAGGAGTTCATATTGCAAATTTATGGAGGTGGGCAAAACATTTATTGTCAGAGGTAGAAAGAACTGTATTGACAAGAGATTCAGTTGTGCATCTAAGAGCATGGTCTGTCTAGCTTTCTGTAAACTCTGTCCTTGTTTCCACGTCGGTAAGACGGACCGTAAGTTCAAGGACAGGGTTTATGAGCACATCTACAGCATCAGGAAACTAAAGGTGGAGAATGCTTTGGCTAAGCACTTCTGGGAACACACACACAGTTTTTGTTTTAGGATTATAGACCAGATAGAACATAACCCAAGGGGAGGACCATTCAGTTTGTTAGAAATTTGTGAACTATTGTGGCAAATAAAATTGAATGCTTATAGTCCACCAGGGTTGAATGATACGAGTTCATTAGCCTGTGTATTAAAATTTAGAAGCCTTCAAAGATAACTGGCTTCATTTCTTGCAAATAACAACAATGTAGGTATACATTTCCCCTTCTTGTCATTTCAGTTTAGTTTGTTCAGTACAAATTGTTACATACTTTTGTTAATTTAAAAACTGTTTTTAAAATGTATACACTTTGGCCATACTTTTAAAACTTGTTTGCGATTGCTTTTTTTGTAACTACGTGTATTCAAGGCTTAATTTGGTGTATGCCTTTTAATACTTTAATCATGTGATTTGAATTAATTATATATGCGATTTAATCATGTGATTTGAATTAATTTTATATATATTATTGTTTTACTGAATTACTTTGTCTGAAGAAGTTTTACTCACTGAAGTAAGACAAAAGCACTTTACTGTTTTGGCATCATTTAATTGTCTTGTGGAGTCTTTTGCAGCCAGCGACCATTTTATTTTATTTGAAGTGTTTGTTTCATTAGAGGGTGATTGATAAACAGATATGCAGAGTAATAGAATGCAAGATGGGAGATGAGTAGTTTGGATTCAGATCAGGATGCAGCACAAGTGACCCAATTATCAGAAGTAGTTGACTTAATTTGGTCTTCAACCTGTTGGTTTTCGAATTCGAATTTGATCCGAGGTGGCCGCATCACTAGCATCTGATCCAAGCTCCAAGCTCCTCCCCTTACCCATAATGCTCCCCTGTCTCCTTCCTTCCCTCAGATCTCATTTGCCGCTGAAACGCTACACATCATGGTTGCAGAACTCCAGGCTGTGTTTTGGGTAAGTGACTGACTGTTTTTGGGCAGTTTAGGGTAACTTTCTTTCCCATCCTCTTCCTTTCACTTCCCCTACTGCATTAACCCGTCAGATATACACAAAAAAAAAAGTTGTAGTTAGTATAGTTTTCCCTTTGGCCTCCTGCTCCTCCTTTTCATGTGTGTGTGCGAGTGTCTGTGGGTGCTGGTTGTGGTGATTATTATTCCTAATATGGCTGAGACCCCAAGCCAATATTTAGGAAATGCACACAGTGTGACCTTAAGCTCTTCCAAGCAATTGGCCATACTCTATGCGTAGTGTGTTTGGGCATGGCCCATTTGCTTACCACCTGCGCTATTTGCGTGAGTTTCAACCCACGGGCCTTAAGGACAGGAGGGGAAAGCTGGTGATGAAAGGCCTGCTCCCTCTTCTTGGACGGCAGTCCCCATAACCGCGGCTTCGGCAGCCTCTACTTCTGCCACTTCTGCTTCCTCTCCTCCTCATGCCTCCGGGAGTCAAACTCCGACCATGAGGGCTGGGGTGGGCGAAAAACAAAAAGAGAACAAGTCTAGGAAGCGGTCCCCAGACCGTTTGGCTCCGGGGAGGCCTCCTGCGAAATCTAAGACCCCTCCTAGACCCAGTATCCCTCAGCTCCGATTGCCTAGGTTCTCTTCAGAGCTGGAGGTATCTAGGCCCTCATCTAGAGGTTCCTCTCATCGGCACTCCCGTCCAGTGGCTTCTTCATCAAGGTCGACCTGTAGTCTTAGCGAGGCTAGGATGGACAGGATAATGCGGAAGTTCATCCGCAACCAGATCCAGATGGGAGTCTTGCTAGCCCCCTCTCCCTCCAGAGCGGGGAGCTCACAGCCCTTCTTCACCCCCATAACCCCTCCTCCGATCTGACAGTCTGTTTTGGAGTCTTTGGATCCGAGGTCCCTCGTGGTCGGGGGATCAGCGCCGATGGTACCTTGTACCTCGAAGCCGACCATTGCCTTGAGTGTGTCAGATCTGAGCTCTAGGAGCCATAGCCTGGGCATCGGATCCAAGGGGGCACTGTCAGCTCCAAGCCTTTCAGAAAGCAGTCTCCCCCTTGGCATCTCTGCTCCTGCAGTCTCAGCTCCAACTCCCCCATCGGATCTGAGGGAAGTGGCTCCTTTGCTTGCTTCTCAGGAAGTCTGCTCACCCTCTGCATTTGATGTGGTGGAGAGGGTTCTCTTGAATGGAGACCCCCTGACCATCTTGTCCTCTGACTCTGTCCCGACTCACTTGGCTCTGGGTTAGGCCCTGACCTTCCTGTCCTTTCAGGGACAGCCCATGCTCGTTGTGCCTTAAGGAGCTCTCGTTTGAGAGCAGCAAGAAGTTTGAGAGTCCCCCACAGAGAGTCCCACTGAGGAGGCTCCTCGCAAGCGGGCGTGATAAAGGTGGTACCTGGACTCCTCTCCAGAGTCCCTCACAGATGACACTGACTTGGAGGAAGGGGAAGTTTCCCCCATGTCACCCCACGAAGATGGCTCCTTTGGAGACATCATGGAACTCCTTCGCCAAAGGGGGGGGTCCACCCAAAAACCAACCCTGGACTACTCTGTGCTCCTAGAGGCATTCATCATGGGCCAGTCTACCTCCTGGGTGTCCTCTCCCACAGACCTGCTTGTGGACCTAATAACATCTTGGGCATGGAAGGAATAAGACACCGTGGAGCCTATTCCCAAGCGTGCAGATAAAATACTCATTTCCCCACCAGACAGGACTAGCTGGAGTAAGGGGTCCCCAGTAGATGCTGTGATGGTGACAGCCACCACAAAGAAAGAGCTCGCACAGGAGAACTCTACGGTCTATCCTCCTGACCGGGAGTCGAGGACTATGGACTTTTGGGGAAGCAGGCGTATGCTTCAGCAACCTTTACTATAAGGCCACTTAACTGTATGGCACATGTCATCTGACTGCAGTGTGACCTGGTTAACGAAGCCGCTGAGTCGCCCCTGGAGACCATGTCAGCGGAGAGCAAGAAGACGTTCACACGAATGGCCACTCTAAAGGCAGTAGCCATTACTTCCATGCACCTCCTTTCCCATGCTATGGAGGGTGCCACTAGGGCGGCCGGGTCCAATGTTACCATGAGGATCATGCCTGGCTCTGGCTGTCAGTTCTCGGAACCCTTCAAGGTGTCCTTTGCTAATGCTGCCTGTGATGGCTCTTCCCTGTTTGGGAAGTCTTTACATGAAACACTGGTCCAGAGTGAGAAGGACGGGAAGACACTGTCTGCCATTGGGATCCGCTTGTCCACCCTTCAAAGATCCTTCTCTAGGAATCAGCGAGGGGCAAAGAAGATGGGGTTCTGGAAATCTCAGTTCTCCTGGGACACCCAGGACTCGTCTTCTCCCAGTAGCAGAAGGGGTTATGATAGACGCCGGTCCAGAGGCAGAGGGGATCCGAGAAATTCTGTGTTGCGAGAACTGTTCTCGGATAAGTCCCTGCAGCAGCCCTGAGGGGCTGCCCAACTGGTCATCTCTGGAGGCAGTCGGGGCTTGCCTCTTGCTACACCCAATGGAGTGAGAGTCTGTCACAACAGGCCTTTGGGTGTTGCAAATCATATCCGGAGGTTATTGCATCCCATTCGTAGAGCTACCTCTCCCACCAAAACACCTCCCAGATATTCCACCCGCGCAAAGGGAGGTAGCAGCACTGGAAATAGACAAGCTGCTAAGAAAACAAGTCATCCAAACCGTCCCACAGACCAATCCGGATTAGACATTTTTTCCAGGGTCTTTTTAGTGCCAAAGAAAATGGGAGACCTAAGACCCATTCTGGATCTTTCCACCTTGAACCTATCTGTAGCCAAGGAAAAATTCCTGATGGTTACCCTTCTGTCCATCCTGCCCTGCCTGCAGGAAAAGGATTGGATGTGCTCAACCTCCAGGAAGCATACTACCATATCAAAATGAACAGGCTCTCCCACAGGTTTATCTGCTTCCAGCTCGGGGCCAATCATTATCAGTTCAGGGCCCTCCCCTTTGGTCTCACCACAGGCCCCCCCCCCCAAGGTGTTTACAAAAGTGATGGCAGTAGTATCGCTCACCTGAGGCTTCAGGGAATTCAGGTCTTTCCTTACCTGGACAATTGACTCCTTGTTGCCCCCACCAAGGGTCTACTGTGCCAAGCCAGGGACTATTTCCTGGTGTTAGCGAACAGTTTGGACATTACTGTAAACCTCAGCAAATCATCACTGACTCCAGTCCAGACCCTAGACTTTATAGGAGCTGAGCTGGACACCATACAAATGGAGGTTTACCTCACTCCGGAAAGGATACACAATTTAAGACTTCATGTTTCTTACATTCTCCAGGCTCATCTTCCCTTAGCAGAGACAGTTCTGCAGGCTCTGGGTTCCATGGCAGCCACAATCAATCTTCTACCCTTTGCATGACTTCGTATGCAAGTTCTCCAATGGACGCTAGCAGTTCAGTGGTCACGACTATATCTACCTTTGTCCCATCCTGTTCGGATTTCCTGGGCTTGTAGAGAGTCTCTTCACTAGTGGATTCTCTCTCCGGATCTGGTCAAGGGACGTCCCTTTGTTCTGTCTTTTCCCAGAACCACAGTGACCATGGACACGTCCCAGATAGGTTGGGGGGCATAGCTTGAGAATAACTGTCCAAGCTATGTGGTCTCCTTCTGAGGCCAATTTGCATATCAGCATCCTGGAGAGGAGAACGGTTCTTGTAGCATTGCAAGCCCTTCATGCCCATCTTCCTCTAGGGACTATTGCTATTCAGTCAGACACCATGTCAGTAGTCTGGTGTAGCAACAAACAGGGCGGAACCAGAGCTTTACCCCCTTTGTCACAAAGCCATGAGTATGTGAGAATGGGCGATTTCCACCGGCCACTTTCTGGTGGCAATGCAGATTCCGGGAAGGTCCAACATTCTGTCGGACAGGCTCAGCAGGACTATTCTGATGCCTTACGAGTGGTCTCTGAATCCTTCAGTAGCGGAACAGATCTTCCTCAAGTGGGGTCAGTCTTGCGGCAATCTCTTCGCATCTCGTTCCAATGTGAAATCCAGCGGGTTCTTTCCTCTGAATCCCCCTCAGTGGAAGCCCCCAAAGCAGCACTGGTTCATGCTTGGCCTCCCAGTCTTTGTTATGCCTACCCCCCCAATTACCTCTCTTACCAAAGTTTTGCCCCATTCTGGCCTCGACAAGTCTGGTCCCGTTCCCCCCCCCCCTTTGGTCTTACCTGGCAGTTCCACCATGGATTTTGGATCTGGATCTCATTTCGCATCCTCAGGGATTCCTCATCCAGACCTGGACAGTCTGAAATTCACCACTTGGCTGCTCCAGTTCCATTATTGATTAGGACTCCTGGCTTATCCTCTCTGGTTAAAACCATTTTGGTGGCGGCTTACAAGTCTTCTACCAGAAAAATATATTGTAGCAAGTGGAAACTGTTCTCTGTATGGGCCTCTCAATGGGACCTAGATCCATTTACGGCTCTGGTTTCGGCTGTTCTGGAATTTCTAGTGAGTATCTTTCACCAAGGTGCTTGTTCCTCTACCATTAAAGTCCAACTGGCTGCCATCTCTAACTTCCATATGGGCAAAACGTGGCTCCCCTAGCTTCTTCCAGACTTTGCAAGACCTTTCTTAAAGGTACCTATCTTTTAAGACCCCCAGTGAAAGATCCTTCCCTCCATGGGACTTCACCTTTGTACTTCAGGTGCTAGTCTATCCTCCCTTTGAGACCACGGCATCAGTAGATTTACAGTTCCTGTCTCGGAAAACTGCCTTTTTGGTGGCTATCACTTCTGCTAGGAGTGTTCGGAACTTCAAGCTTTGTCCATTAAAGTTCCTTACATGTTTTTTCGTAAGGACAGGGTTTCCCTGCGCACTAATCCTTCCTTTCTTCCCAAGGTGGCTTCAGAAACCAGTGTCAAACTATCAATCTTCCCATGTTCTTTCAAAATTTCCAAAATAGGGGTGAATACAAGTTGCAGTTATTGGATGTACATAGGCAACTGAGGTTTTATTTACACACAACGAAATCCTTTCGCAAATCTGATCAGTTTGTCTCCTATTCAAAACCATTTCAGGGCAAGCCAATTTCTAAAGTGACCATTGCTCGTTGGATTTCCCAGTGTATCATTCGAACATATTCTGATAGAGGCATTTCCCATCCAGGTCAGGTGAAAGCCCACTCCACCAGGTCCATGGCCACCTCAGTAGCTTTCTGGTCTAGGGTGTCACTGAATGACATTTGTTCTGCAGCTACTTGGTCCTCATCTCATACCTTCATATCTCATTACAAATTGGACATTGTATCCAGGAGTAGATCATCCTTTGGCTCCGCTGTGCTCCGGAATATTCTTCCATGAGGGCCACCCAGGTGCTGGTAGCTGGGGACTCTGTCCCACAGGTTGAAGACAAAATGAAGTCAACTGCTTCAGATAAAAGATGTTATGTACTCACCATAACATTCCATCTGAGTAGTTGTACTTCATTTGTCTTCAGCCATCCCCACCTCCCTCCCCCTGACCTTGTCACTATTGTTCTAACCTTGGATATGGAGGAGGAGCACTTTAGTGGCTCTCCTGGTTATGTTTGGCATAGTTTTTGGGAGATGATAGTAGTAAGGGTCGGGCTTATGTTTCTTTAGCAGCAAACTCAATCTGAGGGAAGGAGGGAAACAGAGAAGCATTATGCATAAGGGTAGAAGCTTGGAGCTCGGATCAGATGCTAGTGATGCGGCTGTCTCTGATCCGATTCAGATTTGAATACCCACAGGTTGAAGACAAATGAAGTATAACTACTCAGATGGAACGTTATGGTGAGTTGTGTCTTTTGGCTTTTCCCGGTTAGGGGTCGCCACAGTGGAACTCCGGTCCGCTAATGATTGGTAGTTGATTTTTACGTGCCGAGTTACCAGCCCTGACGCACAACCTTCAACAAAGGTACACCCATTCATGCATGTCTCCACGCAGAAGAAGCTCTACCTGAGAATCGAACTGGACAGCATCTTATTGTGAGGCGACAGTGCTACAGCAGCACCACCACCGCAGTACATAACTTATTTTTTGCATTGAAACAGATACTTGAGAAGAAGCTAGAGATGAGGAGAGAGTCCAACTGGCCATTCCTAGACTTGTAGAAAGCATATGAAGGTCCCAAGAAAGCTGATTTGGACAGTACTGCAGTGGTTTGAAGTCCCAGAAACATCGGTAGAATTGGTGCAGGCTATGTACAAGGACCTAATGACTCAAGTTCGAACAGTGTTCGGCCTCACAGAGAGGTTCCCAGTGTGAGTGGGTGTACATCAGGGTTCAGCTCTGAGCCCACTGCTGTTCATACTGGTGATGGACTACATTAGCAAACAGGTTGGAGGGGATAGATCAACAAAGCTGCTGTATGCAGACAATGGCAGTGCAGGCAGACTCTGAGCAAGAACTTCAGCAAAGGATAGGAGAATGGAATGCAAATCTGAAGGCACATGGGATGAAACTAAGCACAGATAAGACTGTGGTGATGGCAACAAATTGGGGAAATCAGAAGAAGCTGAGAATAGAGATAGAAAGGAAGATAGTGGAACAGGTAAACAGCTTCAAGTATCTGGGAGGGGTAGTTGAGGACAAGAGTAGTCTGTATGAAGAGGTGACACCTAGAATCAGAGGGGCTACAGCCAACTGGCTTAGAGTATCAGGTGTAGTCTATGACAGAAGAATGCCAAAGAAGCTGAAAAGTAAGGTGTACAAGACAGTGGTGCGACCAGTACTTCTATATGGTACAGAAACCTGGGCAGTAAAGGCAGAACAGTTGAAGCTAGAGGTGATGGAAATGAAGTGCCTGAGAAAGGTGGTAGGATGCACACTGGGACAGATGAAGAAATGAGGACATAAGAGCAGAAGCCAAAGTAGGTCCAACTGCAGAAAAGATCAAAGGAACAGATAACAGTGGTTTGGGCACATGTGTAGAAAAGCAGAAGACAATCTGGTAAGGAATATTTGAGACCGACAGGAAGAGAAGGTAAGAGGAAGCAAGCACATCTAGCAAAGAGGTGGATGGATTGTGTGAAGGAAGATCTATGACCGGCATGAGTGTTGAAGAAGGCAGGAGTGTGACACTAAATCGAGAGCATTGGTGACAGTTAACACGATACTCCAACCTCATGTAGAAAAATGGGAAAAAGGGGACTGATGATGATGATGATATATACTGATTCGGGTTTTGAGTGGGGGAATGGTCACATTCATTGGTGGCAGTTTGGTGAGATATTAGCTGGACTTCACATTTTATTGTTGGCAGCTTAGTGGGATTTTTAATTAGGTTCATAGGTAGGTACTAGGCTATCTGCCCAAGGGCATTTTTAAGCCTAGCCAGAGTGTGTCAGCTTTCGCCGCCCCATTGATTAATTAACTGAGCCTCTGTCAAGCAAAGCCAATGAAGTGATCCCAGGAGTGTATTTTCTGTTACCCATCCACTCGTCAAGGCTTCTCTTGAAGAGTGTTAGTGAGGGGCTCTGCCTAATGTAGTTAGGAATTTTGTTCCAAAGCATGGGGAGTCTCTGTGACAAGAATCTATCCCTCCAGCATGTTCTGTTTATTGTTGTGGCAAGGTTTAGCTCACTAGAGCGCGTGGCTCGCAGTGACTTGGATTTCTTTAGGTGGAGCATGTCCATCAATTCTGAGTTGGACATGGCTTTGTAAGTCAGGCAGAGATCACCTCTGCGTAAGCGATATGCCACTGAGTATAGCTAGAGTTTTTTCAGTCGGGCTGCATAGGACATGTTTGAGGCCAGAGATCCTCTTGGTGTGGTGCTTTTGTGGTCTTTCCAGCTGTTGAAGTGTCTTGTGAGGTACATCCCAAATGGGGCTTTGTACTCTATGATGGGGTCTGATGAGTAACGAGTAGAGGGGCACTATAACCTCTTTATTTCTAGATGCGAACCCCTTTGTAATTAGATGGGCCACATAGAAGGATTTCCTAACTACTTTGGCAATATGATCGTCAAAGGAGAGATTACTATCTACCCGAGTCCCCAGATTTGTTATTACCTCTTCTGTATTAAGGGGGCTGCCGCCTATGTGGTAATATGTGGGTGTTTTGTTTTTCCCAAACGGGATGACTATGCATTTTTTGGCATTTAGCTTGAGGCCATGACTTTAACACCAGGTGTCTGTCTCAGTAAGGCCTTTTTGAAGGATGTCCGTGTCAGCCAGAGTCTCAATTATGGCTCCCAGTTTTTAGTCATCGGCGAACGTGGTTAGCCATAGTCCTCCTGTGTTTGCCTGTACTTCTGAGAAATATATGCCGAACAGTAGGGGTCCCAGAACCGAGCCTTGCGGGACACCACTTGTGACTGGTTTAGTCTTGGACCTGGAGCCCGCTATTCTTACCGTGCGAGTTCGGTCTGTAAGCTAGTTGGCAACCCATTTTGTGATGTACGGGTTTATGTTCAGGCTGGTGAGTTTTTCTGTAATACCAGAGTAAGGAGTGGTGTTGAACGCCTTGGCGAAATCAAGGTAGGCTGTGTGAACCACCTTTTCCTCGTCTGTGACCTTGGTGGCTGTCTCGAAGAAGTCAACTAGGTTTAGTAGGCATGATCTGCCCTTAACAAAGCCGGACTGGGTCAGGTCAAGCATCTGGAGGTTCCCAATGTCCCTGTTAATGAGTTCCATGATGATGCGCTCCATAGCCTTGCAGACCAGGCTAGTCAGGCGATAGTTACCAGGGTCAGTTGTGGCCCCTCCTTTGTGGAGCGGAATAACCGTTGCTGTGCGCCATTCTCTGGGCACGTAGCCTGTGAAGAGGCTCAGGTTGAACAGCATGTTTAGGTGGGGGGTTAGTTTGTTCTGTAGTTCGTGCAAGACGCAGCCTGGGACACCATCTGGCCCCATTGATGCTGTGTTTTTGGCTTATGAAAGGGCTGTTTTCACCTGTGCTTCAGTGATTTCCGGGACATTACACTTTTCCAGTGTTGTTGTTGGCCCTTTTGAAGGTGAGAGGGAGGTGATGTTTGCACTGAATCTATCTGCCAGGATGTTGGCAATATCAGTAGGTTCAGTATATTTTGTGCTATTTTGCACTAGCTCAGAGCATATCTGCGAGTTGCCACTTAGATTCTTGACATAGCTAAAGAAGGCTTTGTGGTTATCTTTCGAATCCTTGCCTATTTTTCTTTCGAAGTTAGCCTTGGATGATTTTATGAGGGACCTTTAGTTTCTTACTGATACTGATCAGGGATGTCTTTCCTTCTTGGGATTTGCTTTCTTTCTGAACTAGTTTCCTCCTCCTGTTGTATAACCTGTTTATGGCAGGGGTACACCTGACTGGTTCCCTTCTCTTAGGGGAGTGAGTCTTGGTTTTGCTAGGGATGGCACGATCCATGCATCCTTGTAGGTGCTCAGAGTGCAATTGTAAAGTATTCTGCATCTTGGGCAGTGTTATCCTTTAGTGTGGGGACTGTGAAACTTACCACCTCTGCCTTTAAGTAAGGTGAAGTTTGCTTTAGAAACGTTTTTCACTGTGGTTTCTTTGGTTGGGGGTGGTGGTGGGGTGGGGGTGTGGACATCCAGGGTGATTAGTTTATGTTCTGATCTAACCAGTGACGGGTTGACCTCAGGTATGGAACACCTGTGCCCATGCTGGTGATGACCAGGTCCAATATGTTGTGGCCTCTGGTAGGGGAGTTTACCAGCTGATTCAGGGCATTTGAGTTGATAAATTCCAGGAAGAGCTGAGCCTGGGAGTTTGTGCACAAGTAGTTTTCCCAGTTAATGGTAGGGTAATTGAAATCGCCCAATATCAGGGTGATTGGTAGGACCTTCATGTTTTCCACTGTCACCAGAAAGGCGGAGTGGTGGTCCTGGGTCATGAAGGGTGATCTGTAGCAGGCCACAATTTTCATTGCATATTTGCCTGATGTTAGTTGCACATGGATGATCTCAGAGGTATCATGCTGCGCCATTAACCTGGAGGTGTGAGTATCCTTGATGAATATGGATACACCCCCTCCTTTTGTGTTTCAGTCCATGTTCTGTGGCCGAAACATGTGGTATGAGTTTTGTAGCCCAGTAGTGCTGGAGTGCTTTCTGGAGCCTTGAACCAGATTTCAGTTACTGCACAGATGTCGATGTTCTCCATACTTAGGAGTGCTTCGAGCGCATGCATTTTGAGATTTAAACTCCTGGCGTTGAGTAGCATAACCCTCATTTTTTTACTTGTGCTGTTTACGGTGGTGGATTTGAATTTTGAGCCTTGCTTAAAAAAGGCACTGTGGGGGCAGCAAGAGCCTTGGCCTGTATTCGAAAGCCAAGGGGTGACAGGTGCAAGCCGTCTCTTGCGAAGCAACGCGGCTTGTCAAGCATGTCATCCCAGGCTGACAGACACTGGATCCCCTTTGAATGACACCAGAAGCTTAGCCAGTTGTTGAAATTGATCATTTTTCTTTATACTGAGGTATCATTCTTGGTGAGGGCAGGATGCTACTCAGGGTCAGGGTCATACCCGCCTGGATTCCAGTAGCCTGTGAGTAGCTGTCATTATGGTGTTCACTCTTGACCGCCACAAGGTAAACATTCAGAATTTCAGTCCACTACAGTTTTATTTATTTTTTTAGTTAAATAGTCAGGCTATATCTCGAAATGTGTGAATGATGTGACAGTCACCAAAACCATCATCACACAAGCCAGTCAGAAACCCTGGTTGACGAGTGAGGAGTACGAACTACTGAAAGCAAGGAATGTAGCCTTTAGGTCTGGAGACAGGGAAGTCCTCAACAGCCAGAGCAAATCTGAACAAGGGAGTGAGGGAAGCAAAATGCACCTATGGCAGAAAGATCCAAAGCTACTTCTCTGACCAGAAAGACCCCAGGCGCCTGTGGCAGGGTATCCAGTCCATAACTGACTGCAGACCCTTATGTTTACAATGTGAGGACAACAAGGAATTCTTAAATAAGCTGACTGTCTACTTCAGCAGATTTGAGGAAGGGAACATAACAGCAAAGAAAGTGCCCATTGGCCATAATGAGAAGATGCTCACCCTCAACCCAGCTGATGTCCAGAGGGCACTGCGCAGAGTTAACCCGAGAAAAGCAGCTGGGCCTGACAATATCCTAGGGCGTGTGCTCAGGGACCGCACAGTGCAACTAACAAATGTCCTCATGGATATCTTCAATAACTGAGTCAGCAAATAGTTCCAAAACTCTTGAAGGTTACAACAGTTGTTCCGTTTCCAAAGAAGTCTCCTCCATCTTGCCTAAACGACTACCACCCTGTAGCCGTCACCTCCAAAGTGATGAAGTGTTTTGAAAGGTTGGTCAAGGACTCCATAACATCTGAGCTGCCTTCTGATCTAGACTCTCTGCAGTTTGCTTACCGAGCAAACCACTCTACAGCAGATGCATTCTCTCTAGCACTCATCTGTTGCTGGAACACCTTCAGAATAAAAACACCTACGCAAGGGTACTATTCATTGACTTCAGCTCTGCTTTTAACGCTGTCATTCCTCTTCTGGTAATGATGCTACTCCAACTAGGCGTCAACACTCCACTTTGTGTTTGGATTCTTGACTTTCTCACAGACAGACCTCAGAAAATGGACATAGGAAATAACTCCTCAGATAGCATCACTCTTAATACTGGAGTTCCACAAGGATGTGCACCAAGTCCCTTGCTGTTCACCCTGTTAACACATGATTGTATAGCCAGGTACAAAACAAATCCCATTGTGCTGATGACGCAAGGTGGTGGGCCTCATCAGTAATGACAATGAAACAGCGTATAGAGATGAGGTGGAAATTGATTACCTGGTGTGGAAATAACTTGCCACTAAATGTGAACAAGACAAAAGAGATAATTGTGGAATACAGGAAAAATCGCAAGGAACATTCTCCTCTCACCATCAATGGGGAAACAGTTGAAAGAGTGAGAAGCCCGAAGTTTCTGGGAGTGCACATCAATGAGGACTTGTCTTGAACACAAATACAAATGCCATAGTCAAGAAAGCGGACCAGTGATTGCACTTTTTAAGAAGGATGAGGAGAGCGAATCTCCCATCGACAGGTCTCACTACCTTCTACAGAGTAATGATAGAAAGCATCCTGACGAACAACCTCGTAGTATGGTATGGAGGCTGGCTCTACCTGTGAGCACATATCCCTCCAGAGAGTGGTGAAGACAGCCGAGAGGGTCATTAAGACCACCTTGCCACCTATCCATGACTTGTACTTATCCAGGTGTCTCAGCAGGGCCAGAGGAATAGACTACATTCCCCCTGTGTACAGACTGTTCCTGCAAATATCATCCGGAAAGCGCTTCCAAAGCATACGTTGCAGAACTACGAGAGTCAGGAACAGCTTCTTACCTAATGTCATCAGGGCTGCTGAACTCTTAATAACCACTACACTCCATGATGTCCAACTGGGTCAGTAAAAACAGTCTCAAATTGTGCAAAAACCTGGTTACCAGTCTCACCTAATACTTAGCGCAATATTCACCATGACTGTAACTTATAGGCCTTCTAGGGCAGTAGCAATGCAGTAAAATATCTCATCTTTCAATGCAATGCATGCAGATTCATAAATTAACCATAGTGCAATACTCTAAGGTCCATTGTGCAGTACTCTAATGTTCACATTGCAATACTATAATGTTCACAGTGCAATACTCAAATGTCTTTCTGTGCAAGGATCAATGCAATGTCTTAACAGAGTACCTGTGCAATACTAAAGTCTCATGCAAGTAAGTGTTCAGTTCGAAAAGTGTTAAAATCGGTTTCTAATTATGTGCAATATTAATCTGTCTACCTGCATGTCTGTGATGTAATAACGGTGTTGCATGTGTAAATGTGTGTGAAAATAGTCTATATTTTGTCTACACATTGAGTGTGGAGAGACAGAATTTCAGTTTTTGCACTTGTGATTTCTGAATGACAATAAAGTTTACTTTGAGGAATAGCAGGCAAGGATGTCTGCAAAAGATTTTAGCAAGCTGACAAGGATCCAGTTGGCTAAGGAGTGTGAAGCCAGAGGATTCATGCATGTCAGCCTGACCAAGGAAGCAATGATTTCAGCCTTGGTTGCAGCTGCAACTCAGACCAGCTGTTTGGAGGATATCCAGTTTGACTTAGTGATGCGCACCTTGCTGAGACGGGATAGTCCACATTTTTTTCAGAAGACCTGAGAATCCGTCTGGATTTGAAGAGACTGCACCTGGAAGCCCAACATCTGGAGACTGAAGAAAGGAAAAGAATGCGATGCCTGGAGGCTGAGGAAAGGGAGAAGCAGCGCCGATATGAACTGGAGGCTGAGGAGAAACAGCATCAATATGAACTAGAGGCCAAACGTCTTGAACTGGAACCAGCAGAGACTGCGCCTGGAAGCCCAGCGACTGGAGACTGAAGAGGGACTGAGGTGTTTAGAAACAGATGACAATGAGAAAGAGCGCCAACATGAAATGGAGTTTCAACCCCTTCAAGAGAGTCATGGAGGTAATGGAGAAGGGAATAACTGGACACCAGAAGCTGTAAAGGTTAGTAAACGTTTTCCTTAGTACAGGAATGGGGATGACTTTGATAGTTTTATTCATATTTATGAGAGGGAATGTAGACAATATGATGATGAAAAAGAAAATAATGCAGACGACTAGAGGTCGGTCTGTAATATCCAGTACTAAACAGGAAAAAAAGTTCTCCACAGCTAAGACCATCAATTTAATAAATTCCAATAAAATACTTAAAAAAAAAAAAAAAAAAAAAAAAAAAAAAAAGTTTCTTTTAATAACCACTTTTGTAAAATTTCTTCAGAACACACACAAAAGTGAATAAACACATGCCCTTTTAAATGTAAAGCAGTGTCATTTAAAAGTTCAGCGGTTCCAGCCAAAAGAATTAAAAACATTGTCAACAAAACGTTTAATAAACTAGATGATGTCTAAAAACATGATCCGAAAACACTACATTAGCTTCCCAGTTAGCTAGAACCAAACTGGCATAGCTATTAGTGCGCACACCCTGTTTCTGCCAAAAAAAATATTAAAAACAAAAATATTATGCTGTAAAATCAATTCTAATAAACCACAATCCAATTCAGTATGTTCACTTGAATAATTACTATTCTTAGGTAAAAAGTGTTTTATAGAGTCCAAACCAAAATCCTTAAGAATGGTTGTGAACAAAGTGCAAGCCTCCATTGTCATTAAAAGAAGGCCTCTATTACAACAATCAACATGTTCAACACATTCACCAAAAGTTCAAAGGAATTACTCAGTGTCTCTAAGGACCTTGGTCAGAAGATTCTTCAATTGATCAACAAATATTAACAAGTGTTCTGTAACCCATCCCCATCCAAATACGATAGGTCACATTGGCAGGTTAACAGAGTTCTTGTGCACCTTAGGGATACCATGGATAAGAGGGGATTAGAGGATACTCCACTAATAAATATTCATACAGCTCTTTAATTAACAGACCCGTCATCAAAAGATCATGCAAAAACACGCATACCTCCATGTATAAGGTGATTAATCTCTACTTTAGTTATGTGAGTATAAGTAGAGATACACAAGTCAAAAGTTCATTCGTACTGTTAATGTAAAAACTCGTATCCAAAATAACAATGGCCCATCTCTTGTCTGCTGACTGAATAGAATGTCCAGATTATCACACAGCTGTTTCAATGCTGAGTGCTCCTCGTACGTTAAATTATAAAAACTCAGCCTGAGATTTGCTTGGTTCAGTATGCACATTTCACAAATCCTAAGAAAAGCCTCAACTGTGGAGTGCAACTGCGGATTAAACAAGCTGTGTTTTTTGTATGGTATACGCTCATTATTATCAGTAGTGGAGAAAAGCAATTTAAGCTGTACTTCCCTCGCAAACATCTTCAAATCGTCGATAACCTCACTAACCTTGAGGGCGGCTGGCAGGGACAAAAGAAAGCCATTTAAGTAAATTAGTGTCTGCTTCGGTTAAAACAACTGAAACATTGATCACTGACATTTCTAAGGTGTCTGCAGTAATTCCTTCATTTGTAGTTCATATGAAAGTCTCCATCGCTTACGTCCTCGACTGGGAGACTATCCTCTCATCGCAGTTTGCGGAAGTTTCATAGGAACCGGTAGAAAACCAAAGAGGAAGTCACATTGGTATTGGTGGAACTCTTGGGTCTAGCACCCTCCTCCTTCTGTACTTTCCAAAGATGAATGAGCTACAGAAGCAGACTCTCTGGATTGATTTTGTACTTTACAGAAGTGATCACCAGACTGAGAGATATCACCCTTGCAGGCAGAAGCATTTAAATTAAAAGATTTGCTGACTGAACAAGGCCATAAAAAATGGCCATTTTTTAAATCATTATAGTCCCTCTCTAATTTCTTCTTTTTCAGTAGTTGAAGGCGATCATCGTAGGCAGCAGCATTGATGTGAACTATCTCAATTTTTATCAAGAAACATCACCATTAAATCTGGTAAGGTCATCAGTCTGCAACTTATCAACCTTCTCAAGGAGCTCCTTCTCAATAGGCATAAAAAGTCAATTTAGGAGTCAAATATAGTTGAAACTCTGTTCTAAATTTAAAGCCTGCTATTTCCACAGCAGTTCAGGAAAAACATCACCGTAAGTAGACATGCGTAATACCTGGAGGCCTCTAGGAACAGTTCTATAATGTAAATAGGCCTCTAGATGCAAACACTGCCACTGAGTTCTCTTCAGTTTATATATATATTAAATTCATATCCTTTAAAGTGTATATGTATATATTTATATATATTTTTAGATTGCTAAATGGTCTAAGGTTTATATATTTCCAACCATGTAGTATATTGTCTTGGATAAAATCACAGACTTAATCTGGTTAAATAAGAGGTACCTCATCATTATTAATTTTATTTAAAGTACATAAGGGTTATATTATTATGACAGCTACTAAGTAGGGCAGGAGCAACTTGAATGTCACACTGATGGGGGAGGGATATGAATTTAACATGTATACCAATAACACTTTGTTTTACAGCACAATAAACCACTCTCTTGCCTGATAAAAAGAATATGTATAGTTAGAAAGCTTGTGAGGAAACTATTTTGTTTTACTTGGATCGCTTGTCTGTGTACTTAATAAAGGATTTTTGACTGGAAACAGACTGCCTGCCTTACTTGGATTACTTTAGGATACTAAGTAATTTTGTACAATATTTCAAATTATACAGGATTTCAAATTAAATATTTATTTATTTATTTTTTTACTTAGGACAAGTTTAAGTTCACTATTTCTACTACCATTATCCAATCAGATTAATATACAGTGATTAACTAGATACATCTTCCACACAGTGAAGTTACTTACACTGTTGTTTTTGGACCAACTACTTGTTTAGTGGGTTGTTTGAGACTTTGGGGATACCATGGAGACCAGTTATCACTTTAAGACACTGACTACCATCATTGTGACATTTTGGAACTTTGTTTAAAATCTGCAAGCACTTTTAATGGTATTGTCTGAAGAAGTTCAACAGTTAGGTTTGTGCCTATGTGTTTTTTTTTTGGTTAACTAGACATAAGTTACAGACAGCTTGGGAGGGACCCTTTGAGGTGGTGAGGAAAATGAATGACGTGAACTACATGGTAAATTTGGTAGGTAGAAGATAAGGAAAGTAAATGGTGTGGGAAGAAATAGCCAGGGAATTGTTATGGTTAGGCTTGTATAGGCCCTAGGGCTGATAGCCTAGTACTAACCTATGAACCTATAAGGGGCACACACTGTACCATGTGAATATGATAAAACCTTATCACGACAGGGAGGTCCTAGTATTGAGCATTTGTAGTAAATGGCAGGAAGAATCTGAAAGGGAAATGGTAACAGATCTTTTGGGTGAGGCCAGGATTGACACCTCTGTGGAAGAGATCACCATATTGCAGCAGTTAATTCCTAATCAAGTCCTGGAGATAAAAATGGTATTGCAGTTATTTGAAGATATGTTCACAGGGAAACCTGAGTGTACTAACTTGATGCACACCATGTGAGCACAGAACCCCAAAAACATATTACGCAGGTTCCTTATAGAATACCTGAGAGAGTGAAGCAGACTTTGAAAGAAGAAATAAGGGTAATGCAAAACTGGAGGTAATTCAAGAGTCTAACCATCTGTGAGCTTCCCCAGTAGTGCTAGTACCAAAGAAGGATGGTGTATGAGGTTCTGTGTAGACTAACAGAAATTAAATAGTTGCACAGAGTCAGATGCATGCCCCATGCCTAGAACAGATGAAGCCTTAGAGCAGCTCTGTGTGGGGCTAGGTGTCTGGCAACTGTTGATTTGACTAAGGGATACTGGCAGGTATCCTTGACTTCTGCTGCTAGAGAAAAGTCAGCTTTTGTAACCCCTTATGGATTGTATGAATTTACCAGGATGCCTTTTGGAATAAAAATGCCCCAGCAACTTTCCAGAGGCTGGTAGACAGTATCTTTGTAGGTGCAGGGGAATATGCTCTAGCATACTTAGATGGCATCGCTATTTATAGTCATTCCTGGCAGGAACATCTCCAACATGTGAGGGTGGGCTTGGGTAGATTAAGTAGGGCAGGATTAGCCATTAAACCCAGTAAGTGTCAAGTCAGTAAGGCAGAGGTCACTTACTTAGGACACAGAGTGGGAAGTGGTAAAATGAGGCCAGAACCTGTCAAGGTGGAAACTATTCGAGTGGCCAGTTCCTGTTACTAAGAAACAAGTGAGAGCATTTCTAGGGACAATGGGGTAGTCTAGGAAATTTGTGCCCAATTACAGTATCGTAGCTGTGAACCCCTTACTGATCTAACTAGGAAGAATAAACCGGAAAAGGTAGTGTGGGGACCACAGCTTGTGAACAGGCATTCCAAAATCTAAAAGAGATTTTGGGAGGACCCCCTGTCTTAACCATCCCAGATTACAATAAAGAATTTATTGTACAGATAGATGCTTCAAATTGTGGGGTGGGGGCTGTACTTAGCCAAGTTTCTGTAGAAGGAGAAGAGCACCCAGTGGTATATCTGAGCTGTAGACTCAAACCTAGAGAAGAGTGTTATGCAGTCATGGAGAAATAGTGTTTGGCCATAGTGTGGGCATTGCAAAAGCTGCAGCCCTATCTTTATGGGAGAAAATGCACTGTACTCACAGGTCATAACACTTTAACATGGCTTAATAGGATCAGTAAGCAAAATGCCAAGTTACTGAGGTGGAGTCTAGGATTGCAAGCATATATGTCCATAAAGCATCTCAGTGGGGTTAATAATGCCAATGCCAATGGATTGTCCAGGAGAGGACTAGGTTAATATTCCTAGGTAGACCCATTTTTCTCAAGTGTCTCTTTTCAAGGATCACTTGAAAATTGTGCTCGAGTCACAAGAGGGGGGTGGGGGGGCAAATGTGAAGAAAATGAAAACACCGTCATCTGTGTTAGCTTGTATGGCAGGAGATGTGTTTTTTCTCAGATTAACTTGTATTGTATGCAGGCATGTCTAATTGTGAAATGTAAATAAGTGTTTAAAATTTTGGGCATCTCCCTGCTTCTGCAAAATGTTTAAAGATTGTCCGTTTTTTGATACATTTCTAATTGTACGTGTTTGTGAGGGAGATTCTGAAGTACAAACTGTTTGTGGTGAATCCAGCTGAACAGTAGCATTTTTTTTACCTTTGGTTATCCATCAATGTTGATCACAAAATGTTCAACTCTTTCTAGTTCTGTAGTCCAATTCCTGCATTTGGCTTTATATCCCACTTCTGTAGAATTTGTAAAACAATGTATGTAGTCTCCTGTCTTGAGACAGTAATATTAACGTTTCATCTTTTGGTTTAAATTTATCTCTTCTTAGCTATTCATTGTCAAATTTTGATCAACATGTGATTGTTCCCGGGAGCTCTCAGTACTTGTCACTATAATTTGATGTTTCCAGTTTTCTTTCCTTTTCCTCTGATTGTATTTTTTTGTTTTTTGCAATTTCTGTTGCTGTCTGATTTTTGTCTGCTTCTACTTTGATTTCTATTCCACACTCCTTTCTGAAATACTTTGGCTAATCTAAGTAAATATGTTATCCTAGACTTGTTTTCTTCGTGGTTTAGAACTTTCACTTATGATAGTATGTAATATCAACAAATATGTATGCAGGCCCACAATTATAGACCTATACATATAGTCCATTTCAAGGAGAGAGCATGCTCCTCCAGAATAAAGGATATACTGTCTTGCCACTCACTGTTTTTATAAATCTTTTAATAAATTAAAACAGATCCTGTCTTGTCTTTTCCATCTGGTTTCAACACTGGGTTGTCTAATCTGACATTGGTTATCTCAGAATCTTCAGTTTGAGAGCTCCACCTCTTCCATCGACAATACTGTGTTCTCATACTCTCTTCTCAAATCTCGTTATTTTGAACACCATTGACTGTATCCTGTTTTGGTTAGCTGTAGGCTTTTTTTTAACTGTATCTCCTTTATACTTGATTTAGCTTTGTGTTTAGGTTAACTGGTTATAGTTAGGTGTTGAGTGTTTTTCTTGTGTGTTTGGTGGTAGTACTTCTCCATTTCCAATAATTGTAGGTGTTTTTTTTTTTCCTGAATATGTTGAAAGAAGAGGGTGGTTTTAAGAAGTGTGTTGCATTTGGACACAAATTGCCACCGCAAGATGCAAATGATCTCTGGGCCAAACTTGTTATGAAAAGGATGCTTCAGCCTTCTGCCACCTCTGTCTTCTCCTTCCCTTAGTAAGAGATCTGAGAAGGATTCTGAGTCATGCTGGAAGGAACAGGGGACCACACATGGTCCTTTTTATTCACAGTGGAACAACCAGAGCAGAAGGTTCACTGACCTTCAGAATCTCCAGGTCTAGCATTTTTTGTTTGGCCCTGTTCTATCCTAGTTGTCAGACGCACCCATTTCGTACACTCCCAACATCTTAAGTCCCTTCCTGGCAAAGGACCCCTCACCCTCAGTGGGTGCACTTCCCTTTCTTACCCCTGTCTCCAGCAGAATTCTCTCCAGGGCAGACTCCTTCCCTGCCATGGGTCCAAACTTCTTTTCAGATCCATTCCTTGGATTTGATCCCAGTAAAGAAGTTTTCTAAGCCACTGTCTGTGGTATTTTCTGCCTGGTCCACTAGGTCATCTGGGAACATTAAGCTGTCCATCTTGGAGCAACTTATGAGATCCTTTTCGCAGGGCCAAATGCAACTAGGAGTCCTCACATCCTCCTCAGCCTCTTTGCCTGAGATATCCACTCTAACCTACTCCAGTACCTTTGGCTGCAAGATTTATAAGTCCGGCCATGCCTCCCAACCCCCTTTGTCGGCTCCAGTGGCTTGACTGTCTCAGGTGCCAACTTCTTCCTTGGCTTTCTCAACTCTGGCGTTGGAGCTGGGCATCCTCTGAGATGAGTTTTTGGGCTGTGGCTCTAGGGTTGGGGTTGACATTCTAGGTTTTAGAATCATCCCTTCCCCAATTTCTGCACTCTGTAGTTTGGATCCGATGTAGGAGCTGAAGCCAGTCAAGTTTGTGTCACATAGTGGGATTGCTGATGTCCAGTGATCTGAGTGCTAGGTCCGGTTGCTCGGCTTAGGCTGTTGATACCATAAAGAGGATCCCTTCTCTCTCTGAAAGGGTGTTTCACATTGGATCTTTCTCTTTCCTATGCTTGTGGTGCTGCAAGTTTGTGCCAGCTAGTTCTGGAATGGACAACTTCTTTGGGTCCCCAGGTTTCCCTGCATTCATGGCCTCCAGTATCTACTGTGTCTTCTCCCAGCTGTCTTGGCGGGGACATAGTAAGAGCATGTGCAAGAGCAAGCACCTCCTGATGAATCCTTCACCTAGCATACTGATCTCAATGAAGGGGAGGGTCTCTCCTAATTCTGTGCGCAAAGATGCGCCTTTTGGCTATTTATTGGAGTTAGGGAAACAGCGTGGGTATGTACTACAGAGACCCCTTCCCTGGGGGAGTGTGTGTTTCTGGAAGCCTTTGGTATGGGTACATCCGTGCACCTCCAAACACCCTTGTAGACCTGGTGTCACAGAGGCCTTGGAGAGACCCTGATGTGGTGGAACCAGTTTTCAGGAAACTGTTTAGGAATTTGGTCTCTCCTAAAGACAAGAACTCTTGGGGTAAGGGTCCAGCAGTTGACACTGTCGTGTTTGTGGCTGCCACAATGGAGGCTATCTCTGGGGAGAGTTTGGTCCATTCACCTAATATGGAGTCTGTCTGGATTGCTTGGGAATGTGTGTATGCTTCAGCAACCATAGCATTGTATGCGTTCATCTACCTTGCTCATTTGACTACAGAATATCCTGGTAGCTGAGATGACCAACTTTGAGAAGACTTTGCAGCCCCTGGAGAGAGAGAGAAGAGCCTGGAGGCTCAGTTGACCATGCATTCTATCACAAATGTCTCCAAGAGATGCCCAGTGTGGTTGATGGGACATCCTGCACAGCTGCAAGTGGCATCTCATTGTGCTGGCACACCTATATGCACTTGTACAATTTTGCAGATTTCTTCATGGCATCCTTCATAAGTGATCCTTTTGCTGGTTCATCCTCTTTTGGCTTAAAAGTCAAAAGAGAAGTTAGGAGTGAACAGGATGGGAACAGTCTGTTCAGAGAGCATTTTACCACTCCTCAATGATCATATTTTAGGAATGAGAAGGATGGTCAGTGCCTCATTTTTCTTAAAGTGCATCAGCCTTTCCAGGGCTCTCTTGGGGAAGATTTCCCACAACAAAGGAGATAACCATAATGGATGCCACTCGCACAGCAGAGGGGGGGTCCACAGCACCAGGGCTTCCACAGGGCTTTCTCTGTGAAACCTTTTCAGTGCTTATGCTTCTGAATTGTTGCACAACTGCCATGCTCTGGAGGCAGTCAGGGGTCGCTTAGGTCTCCAGCCAAAAGCTTGGGAGGCCATCTCCTCCTGTGGATGGTTGTTGAGAGTCATGTTCAGAGGTTATACTTCCCTTTTTGCTTACTCCAAAGGTTTCCCAAAAATCTCCTCCCGATGTGCCACCTCATCAGAGAGAGACAACAGTCGAAATCCAGAAACTGCTTGCCAACAGCATCATCCAAGAGGTCCCACCAAACCAGCAAGCATCTGTGGTCTATTCCAGATTCTTTTTGGAGCCAAAGAAAGTTAAGGACCTCAGATAAATTCTAGAGCTCCTCAAACTGAGCTGTATCAAGCCAGCCATATTGTAGATTGTCACAGAGCAGTCCATTCTACCTCACCTGAGGAAGGACAACTGGACGTGCTTGGTGGATCTCAAGGATGCCTACATCACAAATACAGTGAGGCACTCCAGGAGAGTTCTGCACTTACAGTGAGAGCCAATATTCGTCTCCCATTACAAACTGGATGTTCAGTGTAGGTCAAGAGCATCATTTTGTTCCACTATTTTACTACATGGTCTCTTAGGGCCTCCCTCAGGATCCCATTTCCATATTGTCAGAGATAATACACCTTTGCTGGCTCGTAAGTTGTCTGAAGTCTTCCTGGGAAGCGCATTTTTTTTATTGCATCCACGTGTTAGAGAATCTGGTACCTCAGTGGGTTGTTCTTGTGATGCTACAATTGTTAGCTAGACTTCCCTTCGAACCTTAAAGTTGTCATGGAAGGCACTCTTAACCTTCTGGCAGAATTACCAGCCACCAGTATCCGAGCTTTAAGTACTGTCCTCCGTACTTCCTTACTTGATTTTTTTACCTTAGGACAAATCCTTCCTTTCTGCCCAGGGTTGCTTTGGAATCTACTTTGAACCAGCCCATTCATTTTTTCCAAGTTTTAGTAACAAAAGAGACAATTTCCTTCATTGTTTGGATGTATAAGACATCTTGGGTTCTATTTGGATAAAATCAAAAGTTTTAGAAAATCTAACCAACTGTTTGCTTCCTCTAAATCAAGGCTGAGAAAGTCTGTTTCCAAAGTGACCCTCTCCAAATGGCCCCCCAACTGTATCTCATTTGTGTACTCTGAAGGAAATGTCCTTACTTATGAAAGCTAGACGTCATCCAGCTAGAGAAGTGGCTACTTTTACTGCCATTTTCTTGCAGGCTTCTATTGATAATTGTGCTGCAGCTACCTGGTCTAGCACTCATACCTTTGTTTCCAGTTACAAACTGGATGTTCAGTGTAGGTCAGGAGCTTCCTTTGGTTCCACCATTTTGCGAAATGTTCTCTCCTAGGATTTCTCTAGGTTTCCTCTAGCTGGGAACTGTGTCCCACAGCTTGAAGACAGACTGGAAAAGACAACATCAGATATGAACATTGTGTACTTACCATAATGAAAAATCCATGTTTTTTTTCTTCTGTCTAGTTCAACCATCCCTCCCTCCATGCTCCCTCCGGATTGCAACTGTTTTAGTGAACTGCTCCTGACTGGCCTTGAGATGTGGCCTATAAGCTGGCATGTAGGGGTCCTTGTCTGTCGCCCTCTACTTTTCACTTATTAACATGTTTAGATTTGAAATTATTTTAGGTGTTTTTTTTGGGCAAATTCAAACTGAGGAGAGTGTATGAGAATGGGGTATTGTGGGCAGAGGAGGTGGAGCTCTGACTGAAGATTCTGAGATGGTAGGTGCTGAATCCGATGACCCACAGGTTGAACCAGATGGAAGAAGACCGCACAGATCTAATATTATGGTAAGGGGTGGGAGGATGGCATAATGGTTAAGGTGTTTACCTTACAGACACAAAGTGCAAGGTTTGATTCTCACATGGGGTATTTGGCTAGGCGTGAAATAGCCCACAAGGGCAGTTAGCCTAGTATTAATCTATAAACCTATGGACCTAAGTATGTAGCCTTAGCTTTTCTTGTCTTCTTATCCAGCTGATCATTCCGCGGCCAGTCAATCACACCAAAGCTGTAAGTTGAACAGTGAGAGTCATGTGATTTGTAGCTTGAACTTTATTCCTAGATATCAAGACAGTTTTCAATGTTAGCCTTAGTTTTTTTAAAATATTTACTAAGCTGTATTATCCTTTATTCATAATGTATTGCCTTTAGTAAGTGTTAAGACCTGAATCATGATGCCAAAATGCCTTTGAATCAGTTCACTTGTAGCATAGTGTTACTTCAAGACTGTGCTTCACTTCTTAGATATCCTCCACTTCCATTGTCTGGGAATTTTTACTGCTAAAAGTTTAGCCGTGCACAATTCAGGCACATTCCTTGATATTGGATATAACAGTCAGTCTTAAACTGTTTTAGATTTGAGTAAAATCCATCTTGATGGGTTGCAAATACAAATTGTCCATCTGTGTTTGACAGGACACCCTGGTCTCCATGAAGGGTACTTTTGGAATTCCGTGTGTGTTCACAATATCCCAACAGTGTAGGTGTTTTTTTTTTTTTTTTTTTTTTTTTTTCTTCTCGTTTTGGAGGAGGAGTTCTTAGTGGTTGTGGTTGAACACTATGTTTAGCTTAGAGGGCAGGTGGGCTGTACTTTTGCATGAAATCATGTATCGATTGTTTGCAGATACTGGTCTTGCACTCCCCTTAACAAGGATTGTATGAGAAAAATATACCAAACTGGAATGGAAAGAGGACTAATCGCAGTCATAAAACCAGCATGGAGGGTCCCATTGTAGGCCAGGGTGATAAGTATATTTGTTAGATGTTCTTCGTGTTTCACTGTTAGTCATCACATTTGGGTTATTATGCCAGGGGTAGCCGTCAGTAGGCCCAAATACCAGAGGCTTAGTATTTCTGCGTCTGTTGCTGTCGCTCCAGGACTGATGTCAGGTAGTCAGTGGTATAAAAACAGGCAGCCGACGCCATTACATCACTCTTTCTTGCAGAGGAGCCTGAAGTAGAAGCAGTTTGCACGAGTGCCGATCGGCCTCTACCTGAGTTTTCATTTCCAAATTGAAGTTGAAGTCTTCTAAAGCTAAGCACCCCATTGGGGATCCTTTTTTCTTGCTCTAACCGATGTTGGAAAAAGTTAACAATTAACAAAAGCCTGTGGAAAGCAAGTACCACACCAAGACTTGCATTCTTACTGCGTCACCTGTTTAGGCCCAGACCACGACATCCCCCACTGTCACTTTTGTGCTTTGTTCAACGCCAGAACTACATGTCGTCGAGCCCTTACTGTAGCTAGATATTTTCGCTCAGTCCTCTAATTCTGATATGGCTTTGGTAAGCCTTCCGACTACTATCCTTTCGAAAAAACGTAAGGATAAAGACAAAGACAGACCGCACAGGTCCAAAACTGCCAACGATGCTTCCGCTAAGCTAGTAGTCAGTTCTCCAGTCCTCAGTGAGGCACTTTCACAGCCCCTGAAGCCTGCTTCTGTGGATTTGCAGGCTGCTATCAAGACTCTTTCGGAGTCCGGTATGCCGCGAGATTCTTCTTTGACTAAGGATCCTGTGGATGTCTCTACCTTGGATGGGTCCGGAGCTGCTGAGCAGGCACCAACTTCTGAGGAAGTACTTCACACTACAGGTACTCGACACAGACAGACGACTTTTGCGTCTTCAGTTCTTTCAAAAACGACAAAGCTTCTAAGGCCCAGGGTACGAACCACACCCAAAAAAACGACTACCCAAGATCAGGCACCTGCTTCCTTGCCTCTGTCTCAAATGCTTAAAATGACGGATGACCTTATAATGCTTATTAGGGAAAGCCAGGCTACCCCTTCCAAAAAAAGAGACTTGTCCCCAGTAGTTTTATCTGAACAGGAGTCCGATGAGACTGATGCATCTGAATATGAAGGTATGCAACCCTTCTCTGCTTTTGAGGATTCTGATGCAGAGGAATCCATCCCTTCAGCCTCTCCACCCGAGGACTTTCCCTTTGGGGAAGAAACCCTACATACTTTAAGGGAGCATATCCAATGGGAATGTCAGATCTATCCTCAGTCTAAAAAGAGACTCGGGGAATTCTTAGAGCTAACACAGCACAGACCTCTAACCATTCCTCTTGTCCTGGATGTTGTGGATGATGTTTTTATGGAATCCAGTCTGACTCCTGACACCCTCCGTCCTGCTCCCAGGAAACCGTACAGTTGTGTACACTTATAAATGTAAATGTCGAGTGTATTCACTGTTGCAGTCCTTGTTACCCTCCCTCCAGCCCCCTAACTTCTTCTGGCTGTACCTCAAAGAACATCTGACCAGTATTAGAGTCCCTGACTCTCAAAAATTTATTTTCAAAAATCCTACTGCTGACCCCAAGGTCATCTCTCAAGGACCTAAAGGAATCAACCTCAGCTAAGAATCCCGCCCCCTCAGATAGGGATTCCTGAGCTTTAGACAGATGGGGTAAAAAAGTATACACCTCTGCTACTTTTGTTATCAGAGCATTAAATTGTCAATTCCACATGCTGAAATATCCGCAACATACCATGGAACTCCTCAAACAAAAAAAAAATCTTTTCCTGCTTGTAAAGAAGACAGAGTTACAAGAGTTAATGCATTCTGCAAGTCAAGTAACTAAGCACACCTTACAATGTGTTTTGACACCCTAGAAGCATCTTGCAGGGCAGCAGTCACCAGTTCTGTCATTAGAAGGCAAGAAGGCATGCTTGGCTTAAGGAACAGACCTTGCCAGACCATGTCAAACCCAAATTATTGGACGCACTCTTTAACAAAGGCAACTTATTTGGCACCAAGGCAGAAGAGGTCTTAAAAAAGATGGAAGAAAAAGCTTAATCCTTGCAGACAATAAAAGACTTCTTACAGGTCCAGCCACTGAGGTTCAGTAGGCATTGCCTCTCCAAGCACTGGTGCTTTCCTGCCACCTGCAGGCAAGCTCAGCCCAGACCCAGGGGAAGCAGATCCCCCAGACAACAGCCTCAGGGAAATGCAGAGATCTAAGAAATGGAGTTCCTCCTCTTCAGAAACAGTGTGTGCAAAGCCCACCCCCTTATGGTAAGAACTCACAATGACTTTACATTTCCACCCCCTTCCTCTGCCCACCTGCTCGTGCCCATAGGAGGAAAACTCTCCTTCCACGCAAGCAACTGGGCCACCATTACCAGTGACTGCTGGGTCCTAAACATAGTATCCCAGGGATACAAATTTTATTTCCAGACTCTGCCAACCCCAAAAGGGTTCCCAGATCTTCCTCCAAACCGCTGGGCAGAGGCCAAAAAGCAAGTCCTTTCCCTGCTCTCCATGAGGGCTATAGAGCATGTTTCTGCAGAACAGATAGGCCAAGGTTTCTACTGCAGACTCTTCTTGGTACCCAGAAAAGAGGGCACATGGCACTCCATCCTTGATCTATCCATTCTGAACACCTTACTGGTGATACCAAAATTCAAAATGCTCACCCTCCAGCAGCTTCTACCTATGCTTTCCAAGAATGCTTGGGTTAACCACCCTAGACCTAAAAGAGGCCTACCTACACATCCCAATTAGGGAATACTGCAGGAAATACCTGCGTTTCAGGGCAGGATCTTTGCACTTTCAGTTCCCTGCGCTTTCCTTTGGCTTATCTACTGCTCCCAGAGTTTTCACAAAATGTCTGGCTCCCGCCATTGCTTTTTGCAGACACAGAAATATTCAAATTTACCCATACTTAGACGATTGCCTGATTCAGACAGACAGGAAAAGCTGCTTTAGCACCTGACCTTTGTAAAGGACCTACTGACCTCCCTGGGGTATACTGTCAATGAAAAGAAATCAAAACTAGTCTATGCACAAAAAAATGTATTCCTGGGAGCAAACCTTGGACACAGCATCCCAGATGACATTCCTTACTCCAGAAAAACAAGCCTACTTGACAGGCTACTTCTCTCAACTAGCCACCCAGAACCCAGTTATCCGCAAGGAAAATCTTGCAAGCTCTAGGGTTCATGATGTCTTGCATTCTTCTCATTCCATATGCCAGACCGCATATGAGGAAACTACAGTGGTACCTAAAAAGCCTTTGGTGTCAGCACTCCAAGACCTGGAAACTCTTACACCAATGCTATCTTGCTTAAGGAAAGTTTTTTTTTGGTGGGCAGCAGCATGCAACCACAATAAGGGACTTCCCTTCTCACAACCCCACGCCACCCAGACCCTCACCACAGACACATCAGACTATGCCTGGTGTGCTCAACTAGACAGCAGGTGCTTTCAGGGCCAATGGAGCCCAAATCAAATACATCTGCACATCAGCCTAAAAGAGATGTTAGCTGTTCAGCATGCCCTGACAGCTTTCAGACCACTGCTCTCTCCGGGGCCTCTACTGATCAAAACAGACAACACCACAATGATGTGGTATATCAACAAGCAGGGAGGGACTCCCTCTTATCCTCTCTGCAGGCTCGCCATGACCCTTTGGCATATGGCTTCAGCCATGCAACTACACCTGTTGGCACAATTCGTACCAGGTTCTCTAAACTCTCTGGCAGACAACTTAAGCAGAAACCTAATAGACCCACACAAGTGGCAGCTAGACCTCAGAACTTTCACCATTGTAATCCAGAAATGTTGCACCCCGAAGGTAGACCTCTCTTTGCCTCCCAATGTAATCATCAGCTCAGCAAATTCTGCACCAGGGACTATCATAGCAAGGCCTGGAAAATGGATGGCCCTATCCTTCCAGTGGGTAAACCTCTCAGTCTATGCATTTTCCCCTCTACCACTCATTTCAAGGGTACTGCTCAAAATAAGGTAGGAAAAACCGAGGGCAATCCTGATTGCCCCAAACTGGCCATGCCAGCACTGGTACCCACTGCTGCGCAGCCTGTCACCCTTGCCACCGTGGCACCTACCTCAGATCCCTACACTCCTGACCCAGAGGAATTGAGAATTCATACATCCCCAATTGCAGACCCTCAACCTGGGAGCCTGGCTTATTCCCTGACCTCTCCTCAAGCTGCCAGCGTAAGCAAACAAGTTCTAGATGTTATACGTGAGGCCAGACGCCCCAGCACTAGAAAATCCTATGCTGACAAGTGGAAAAGGTTTTGCACCTGGATTCAGGCTAAGGGAGTTGGAACAGCACAACCCGTCCCTACCTCTCATCCTGGATTACTTGGTAGACCTACTACACGGGGAGGGGGTCTATCTTTCTCTTCTATTAAAATTCATGCCTCAGCCATCTCTGCTTATTTCAGCATAGAGCCATAGCTATTCTCACACCCTCTCATCAAACAGTTCCTAAGAGGCACTAACAACTTAAGGCCGCCCAGAAGAGCTCCTACCTCAGCCTGGGACCTTAACTTTGTGTTGGAAAAGCTCACCCTGCCCCCCTTTGAACCTGCAGCTTCTGCAGAGTTATAATTTCTCTCTCGGAAGACAGCCTTGCTTCTGGCCATCACTTCAGCTAGAATAGTATCAGAGCTACAAGCACTTATGGCTGTGGAGCCCTTCATCATTTTCCATGCTGACAGGGTCTCTCTCAGGGGTAACCCAGCCTTCATTCCTAAAGTGGTGTCCAATGTGGCTCCCAACCAATCCATTCATTAGCCCACCTTTTTCCCTAACCTACAAAACAAGGAGGAAAGGACTCTGCACTCTCTAGATGTGCACAGACAGCTCAGATTCTACCTGGACAAGACTAAATCTTTTAGGAAAACTGATCAATTGCTAGTCAGCTTTGTTGCAGGAGCAGAGGGCAAGGCCATATCCAAACACTCTCCAAATGAATAGCACACTGCATCCATTTCTGCTACAAACAGCACAGGAAACCACCCCCAAGGGGGATCAGGACACATTCTACCAGAGCAACCTCCACCTCTGCAGTTTTTCCTGGGGGCTGCAGCATGGACATCTGTTCATGCCTTCACCAAGCATTACCACCTACCTATCTTCTCCAAATCCAGGGAAGACTTTGCCACTGCAGTCTTGCAGGGCATCCTAGCCAGCCTCCAGGCTTCTTGACTGCCTCCATCCTTTTCTTCAGCTTTGGGAATCAACCCAAATGTGATGACTGCAATAGTGAAACACGAAGAACATAGTAAAGTTGTGTACACTTAACATAAATGTAGATGTTCGAGTGTATTCACTGTTGCAGTCCTGGTTTCCCTCCCTCCATCCCCCTTGTCTCGCTCTCTCTCTCTCTTCTTACAAGGAATTTTTGGTATTTACTTTCTACTGGTGGTGTTCCTCCACCATAATCTAGCTCCCTATTGGGGGCTCCTGACAGGGCAAGAAAAACTGATGTAATGGCGTTGGCTGCCTGTTTTTATACCACTGACGACCTGATGTCAGTCCTGGAGCAACAGCAATACTAAACCTCTGGTATTCGGGCTGACTGAGGGCTACCCCTGGCAGGATAACCCAAATGTGATGACTGCAACAGTGAATACACTTGAAAATCTACATTTATTTTATATGACATCAATGTTTGTATCATTACTTATTTGTATTTGTAGTGGTGTTCAGAATTACCATGTCACCTTTATGGGAAAATGAGCCAAAAATATTTTTTTCCTGTTTGCTTGTGTTGTCTCTGTTCCATACATGCAAATACATTGTTCAGTACAGAAAAATGGCTTGAGACTGAAGATGGAATGGTAATCTAATTGCTTAACTCTAGGGCACTGTGAATAACACCATTATGTTAATTCATTATTTTGGTATACTTTTTGTTTAAATGCGTGTACTGATGTCCTTCAAGAATGCAACTGCAGTCATAACATATGGGTTGTCCTGCCTCAGGCAGCCCTCGGTCGGCCGGATTCCAAAGTCTGGGTCCGACGTCGGCTGATGTCGCATTTCTCTCTGACGTCAGAGCGGCTGGAGTATATAAGCATCAGCCGACGCCATCTTCTCCAGTCTTTCTTGCCGCTCGGTGCCCGAAGCAGAAGCAGTTCGTAAGTGCCGGTCAGTCAGCTCCTGTATTCTTCGAAACCGAAGTCATCAAAAAAGCTAAGTACCCCGTTGGGGACCTTTTCTTGCCTCAGCCGATGTCAGAAATTACTGAAAAAGTAAATAATTGCTTGTCTTGTGGTAAACAAATACCTCATAAGGATTTCCATTCTTACTGCCTCCCTTGCCTTGGCCCAGACCACGACGTCTCGGCCTGTGCCGCCTTTGCTCGCTTCAATAAGCGCACTCTCAGGCGCCGGGCGGAGTTCGCTGAAGACTTTTGGGCGAAAAATTTGAGTATATAATGCCATCGGAACAACCGACAACGCATACTCCTAAGAAACGAAAAGACCGGGACCGACATCCTCGGCCCGCGTCTTCCACTGACACCACGCCAAAACTAACCGCGAGTGCCCCGGTTCCCTCTGAGGCGGTTATTCCACCGCTTCGAACCGAAGACACTGCATTACTGATACCTCCGATACCGGAGGCCACTCCTCCAGTTATTGATGTTCCTCCAGATACTGAAACCGAGGAAATGCCCGAGACCATTGCTGTTGATAAGGTCGCTCCTGCACGTGGAGCGGCTAGGCCTCCCATGTCCATGTCTATCAAGGCCTACACACGTGCTAAGGCAGCTAGCAAGGCCAAGCATCTTACTGCTAAAACCTTACCTCAGCCTACTCCTGAAACTCAAATCATGTCTATGGCCGCAGATTTAATTTCCCTGATCAGAGGTTCCCAGGCCCATCCTGAGAGAGGATCCCAGCCGCCTCCTGATAAGAGGCCCAGGGTTGAACCCTCTGACCCTCTCTTCAGATGAAGATTTTGAGGACTCTGTTCACTCCGAAAGCCAGGAAGAGCCCTTCCAGACCTATGAGGATTCAGATGCAGAGGACTCCATTCCCTCGGCCTCTCCTCCTGAGGATATTTCTTTTGGGGAAGTTCTGCATTCCATGAGGGAGCATTTTCAGTGGCAAGGCCAGGAATATTCAGATTCCAGAAAGCGCCTTCGAACATTCCTTAAAAAACCCCAACACAGACCCTTAGCTATACCTCCTGTGCTTGATGTTTTGGATGATCTATACTCTGACTCCAGTGTTACCCCTGATACTCTTTCACATGTTTTAATATCAGGATTTCCTGTTAGATGATTTACAGAAAAAATTGGCCTCTCCTGAACCTTTAGATAGGAAGTCTTTGCAAGAGGCTGTTCATAATTCTCAGCAGGTTCGCAATCACTTTCTACAGTGTGGATATGATGCATTGGAAGCTTCATGTAGGGCAGCTATGACAGGGGCGGTCATTCGTAGACATGCACGGCTAAAAGAACAACCTTTACCAGATCATGTTAAGGCAAAACTTCTTGATGCACCCTTGGAAAAGAACAAGCTTTTTGGTGCTAATGCTAAAGATGTGTTAAAGTCCATTGAGGAAAAAGCCAAGTCAGTTCAGACAGTCAAAGATTTCCTCCAGGTTCAGCCACCCAGATTCAGCAGGAATTGGCCTTCTAAAAACTGGTCCTTTCCTAATCCTGAAAGATTTCAAAGGGGCAAAAACAGGCGTGCCCGAGGAAAGAGGGCAATACAGAGGATCCTACAGGGGACGACAATGGCAACCAGCAAACCAAAGAAGTGACACAGGGGTTTCTCCTGCCCCGCAGGGACAATCTCAATGACTTTCCTCTAGTTCCACTGACCAAGGAGCAAACAGAAGCTCCTTTGGGCGGAAAATTATCTCTGTTTTCAAAAAATTGGCACAGACTGACAAAAGACAAATGGATTTTGGACATTATAGACCACGGTTACAGGTTCCATTTTCATACCTTGCCAAGAAAACAAGGCAATGCCAAACCTTCCACAAAATCAGAGGGCAGAGGCTATCAAGCAAATTTCTCTGCTTGCTCAGATCAAAGCAATAGAAAAAGTTCCACAACAAGAACAAGGTCATGGGTTTTATTCAAGACTGTTCCTTGTTCCAAGAAAAGAAACTCAATGGAGACCAATACTGGACTTGTCCGCTTTAAACACCTTTCTCATAGTACCAAAGTTCAAAATGCGGACTCTACAGCAACTCCTTCCCATGCTGGGCAAGGGGTCTTGGCTGATTACTCTGGACGTCAAGGAGGCATACCTGCATGTCCCTATCTAACACAGCTGCAGAAGATACCTCAGATTTCTTGCAGGGCCAGAGCATTATCAATTCTCAGCATTGCCATTTGGCTTATCTACTACGCCCAGAGTATTCACGAAATGCCTGGCATCAGTAATTGCTCATTGCAGGCTCCAGGGGATTCAAATCTACCCGTACCTGGACGATTGCCTCATACAAGCGGACAACAAACTAACCTTGACAAAAAACTTGAATTATGTCATACACTTGCTACAGGCACTGGGATACACAGTCAACTTTCAAAAGTCAAGACTTCAGCCATCCCAGCAAATAACCTTCTTAGGAGCCAAACTAGACACAGCCTCTCAAATGGTTTACCTGACAGAAGACAAGCAAAAGAAGTTAACTCATTACTTCAAAAGTTTAGCAAAGCTCACCCAGATGACTGCAAGGAGATTCCTACAGGCCCTGGGTTACATGGCATCCTGCATTCTCCTGGTTCCACTAGCAAGACTACACATGAGAAAGCTTATGGTCTCAGCACAGCAACAACCTAGAAGCAACTATTCCGCTCATTCCATGTCTTCAAAAGGAATTTCTATGGTGGGCCACAGTAAGCCAGTCAAACACAGGTATGTCATTCAAAAAATCTCAGATAACACAGACCATGACCACAGACGCCTCAGACCTTGGATGGGGGGCGCACATGGAGGGCAGATGTATTCAAGGACAATGGTCTCCAAAGGAAACACATCTGCATATCAACCAAAAAGAAATGCTGGCAGTAATGCATGCCATCGAGGCCTTTGGACAACAACTTCAACAAGGCCGCCTACTAATACGGACAGACAACACCACTGTGATGTGGTACATAAACAAGCAGGGGGGCACTCATTCTTACCCCCTTTGCAGACTGACAATGAATCTTTGGGAAAAATCAGAGTCTAAACATGCAGTTACAATCCCAGTTTGTTCCAGGCAAAGACAATGTTCTGGCGGACAGTCTAAGCAGGAATTTCCTAGACCCCCACGAATGGAGGCTACATCCAGACATCTTTATACGACTCACATCGACATGGGGCAGGCCGGACGTAGACCTATTTGCCTCCCACCTCAATCATCACTTACAAAAGTTCTGCTCAAGGACATATCATCCACAAGCATGGAAAATAGGTGCTCTCTCATTCAACTGGAGCTCCCTAAAAATCTATGTATTTCCACCTCTGCCACTGATGACCACAGTGTTACTAAAGATCAAAGCAGAGCAGCCGAAGGGGATCCTAATAGCTCCAGACTGGCCAAGACAACACTGGTACCCACTACTACGGAGCATATGTCACAACAAAACGTGGGCCCTTCCCCAATGGCCCCAACTTTTGACTCAACAGAACTTCAGGACAGTTCATCCCAACAGCTAACAGCTTGGGAGATCCCATAAATAACCTCAATTTACCTCTCTCCAAGGAAGTTCAGCGGATACTAACAGAAGCCCGCAGACCATCCATCAGAAAGGCTTACTCAGCCAAATGGAAGAGATTCAGCATTTGGAATACCAACAAGGGTCATGATGCATCACTTTTGAGCATTCCACTCATTCTGGAATACTTGGCAGATATGCTACATAACGGACTCTCATACTCTTCCATAAAAATACATGCATCAGCTATCTCAGCTAGATACAACACTGATCCACCTGTGTTTTCACATCCTTTGTTAAGGCAATTTCTTAGAGGAATCAAGAATATAAAGCCCCCAAGAAAGGCACCAGTACCAGCTTGGGACCTCAATTTTGTCCTAGAAAAATTGACTCTACCTCCCTTCGAGCCAGCAGCTTCTGTGGATTTACAATTTCTTTCCTGGAAGACGGCTTTCCTGCTGGCCATTACCTCAGCAAGAAGGGTTTCGGAATTACAGGCCCTAATGGCAATACCACCATTCATAACTTTTCACAGAGTCAGGGTCTCCTTACGAACCAACCCTACCTTTCTGCCAAAAGTGGTATCTAGGGTTTCTTTAAATCAAGCAATTCACCTGCCTACTTTCTTTCCCAATCCTGAGAACAAAGGGGAAAGACTGTTACATACCTTGGACATACACAGACAACTTCGCTACTACCTAGACAGAACCAAGACCAGTAGGAAGTCTGATCAGCTTTTTGTAGCTTACGCCCCTGGAGTACAAGGAAAAGCAATTTCCAAACAGACAATTTCAAAATGGATTGGACATTGCATCAGATTCTGTTATTCCTTCCATGGAAAGAGTGTGCCAGCCAATGTCAGACCACACTCCACCAGAGCTACAGCCACCTCTACAGCATTCTTAAGAGGGGTGCCTACAAAAGACATTCTAGAAGCTGCTACATGGAGCTTCGTGCGTACATTTTCCAAACACTACAACCTCCCTTTATATTCCAGATCCAGGGCAGGCTTTGCTTCAGCAGTCCTGCAGGGATTGATAGCTACACCATCCTTTTCTTAGAGCATACCACCTCCCCCAGCTAAGCTATGGTATTCAACCCATATGTTATGACTGCAGTTGCATTCTTGAAGGACATAGTACAGTTTTGTACCTACCATAAATGTAGATGTCCGATAGATATGCAACTGCAGTCGGGTTTTCCCTCCCTCCTTCCCCTCTATGCCTTGGGTCCACTCCTCTCCCTGTTATCCTTAGCTGGGGATATCTGTTATGGTGTATCTGTTTATTGCTTATTTACTGTCTGGAAACCTATTATTGTCTTCCAATTTGATTACAGCCTTCCTTGGAGGGCATCTGGGGCAAGAAACACTGAAGAAGATGGCGTTGGCTGATGCTTATATACTCCAGCCGCTCTGACGTCGGAGAGAAATGCGACATCAGCCGACGTCGGACCCAGACTTTGGAATCCGGCCGACCGAGGGCTGCCTGAGGCAGGACAACCCATATGTTATGACTGCAGTTGCATATCTATTGGACATCTACATTTACGGTAGGTACAAAACTGTACTTTTTCCCACGTGTGGTTGATATCACTGTGGTCTTTTTCATCTTAATCAAGCAATTTTGTAAGTTAACCTTACAAGTCTGTCTCAGATAAACATTTATAGGCTGACCACATAGCTGGCAGTATTTCTGTTAATGCAGAGATGCTTTGCGAACAAGTTCAGGCTTTAGGATGTCACCACCGTCTGAGACGATTGATGTCCTAACGTGCTTTTTTCCCCCTGAAGTGTTTGCTAATAAGGCAGAGATAAAAGGAGATAGTGTCTGTCAGAAATAGAAAAAAGAAGCTGCAAAAACTGCTTTTCTATATTAAGCCTTATATTTGCAGAGAGACATTTTTCAAGGCTTTGTAGTCTACCCTGTTAGTACTACTAATGCATTAATCTACTTTTACAGAAAGTTATAGTAGTGTAAAACAGGAGGTGAATAATCTTCATGAGAGGTTTGAAGGAATGGTGGAAGGACTAAAACGTTCATATTCCTTGGTAGATGTCTAAGGCACTAAACCTGCCTTAATTTCTCCAAATCTTTTGGGTTTCTAATACTAAGATGGGAGTGGACCCCATTCCTAAGTCAGAGTATGGTTAAAGTTTATGAAATTAATATTGTTTCAATCTTTGATGTCAGCCAGAAGTACTGTTCGCAGCACCCGCAATGTTCATAGGTTGGTACTAGGCTATCGGCCCTAGGGCCAATACAAGCCTAACCATAACAATTCCCTGGCTATTTCTTCCCACAGTATTTACTTCCTTGGACCCCTGTCTAGCAGGGTGACTGACGTGATCCCCAGGGTGAATTTCCTATCTCCCAGTAATGACGACTCCTTCAATACGTACGGGGTTACTTGTATTGTTAACATTTATAAATACGATTGTAGATTCTTTTTAATAAGGCCTGTTGCTCCTACCACTGTTGGTACTGTCTGGGTATCATTCTTCCACATTGCTCGTTTCTGCCTGCAAATCCTGATATTTTATGACTCTCTCTCTCTGTATGCAAGACACTGTAGTCAGTGGGTGTAGTGATTTCAGTTATCAATGCTACTTTTGTCTTTTCATGGACCACTATATATATCTGGTCTTCTTGCATCTAACTTTTGAACTCTTGGCAGTGGGTGATCCTGTGTGATGTAGACTTCATTTTCTATGATGCATTGTGGTTCATGTTTCCAATTGTTTTTCAGCTACTTCAATATTATAATGTTTGCACAATCCCCAGTGCAACAGTCTTGCCACATTATTATGCCTTTCAGTATACAGTACTGCCATTAGTATGTCGCAACCAGTAACTAGGTGTGCAACTGTTTCCATTTCTGTTTTATAAAACGTACAATTGTCTGTTTCTCCCACATGTTCAATGAACTTTATAAACCATTGTGTAAGTAGTTCACTATCTTGGGCTGCCAATATTGACCTTTCATCCTTTGGTTTGAATAAACCTCTCTCTAACCATTCCTGTGTTTGATCCTGATCAGCATGAGGTTGTTCCAGGAGGTGTTCATCGTGTTACCCTGCTGCAGTCATCACACTTGGGTTATCCTGTCGTTAGGCGGTCCCACAGTCGGCCGGATTTCCAAAGTCTTGGTCCGACGTCGGTTGCTGTCTCCTCATCCCTGACGTCAGTGCGCCAGGGGTACATATACTGCAAACAACGCCATTTTCTTCAGTCTTTCTTGCTGCGCGGTGCCCGAAGCAGAAGCAGTTCGCAAGTGCCGATCGGCTGACTCCTGAGATTGTCGAATTCGAATTTCAGACCGAAGTCTTCTATAAAGCTAAGTACCCCATTGGGGAAACTTTTCTTGCCTCAGACCGATGTCAGAAAAAGTTAACAATTGTATTTCTTGTGGGAAGCAAATACCTCATAAGGATTTTCATTCTTATTGCATACCTTGCCTAGGCCCTGATCACGACGTCACTTCTTGTAGTTTTTGTGCTAGGTTTAATAAGCGTACTATTAAAAGGCGATTTGATTTCGCACAACACTTTTTTGGTAGAAAATTTAACTATAACATGCCGTCGGAGCTACCGACTACCGGCGTGCAGAAAAAACGCAGGGACAAGGACCGACAGCCAAGGCCTAAACCCGATTCTGAGGCCTCGGTTGATCCGGTCCTCCGGTTATCAGTGAGGCTCCGACGCAGCCCCTGACTACCGCAGTCCTGGAACCCGAGACCGCTACGGATATTTTGACGGAATGTACTAGGCCGACGCAGCCCTTTTACTTCAGGCCCTTCCGACGACATACCTTCTAAGGACGTCGGTGCTTCGGAAATGCCATCGGTTTCTGAGGGCGTTTTCAGACCGACGACTCTCACAGTCAAAACGTTTTCTAAGTCTAAGACTCCTTCTAAAGCTAAAAAGACTACACTTCAGTCTCCTGTTCAAGGCCCTATGCCTAAGAAACAGATGCTCAAAATGGCTGAAGATTTGATTTCTTTTATCAGGGGTTCACAGCCTCCTCCTGACAAAAGGCCTAGACAAGAGGAAGATTCTGCTTCTTCTGAGCAACTGTCTATTTCTTCGGATTCCTCTGAAGACCAAGACTATTCCTACTCTCCTTATGAAGATTGTGATGCTGAGGACTCTATTCCCTCAGCTTCCCCTCCTGAAGACTACTGTTTTGGGGAAACTTTACACACTATGAGGGAACATTTCCACTGGGAAGGTCAGGATTTCTCTGATTCCAAGAAAAGGCTCAGAGTTTCTTTTACTCCCCCAACACAGACCTCTAGCCATCCCACCTGTTTTGGATATTGTGGATGATGTCTATTTAGAATCCAGTTTCAACCCAGACTCTCTACCTCCTGCTCCGGCTAAGCCTGACAGATACTACAGAGTACCTGATTCCCACAAATTTCTTTACAAAAGCCCAGTAGCTGACCCAGACACCATCTTCCAGGGTCCCAAGGGGGCTAAGGCTTCCATGGCTAAAAACCCAGTACCTTCTGAGAGGGACTTGAGCACTAGACAGGTGGGGGAAAAAGGTTTACACCTCAGCCACATTAGCTATGAGAGCCCTAAATTGTCAATTTCATATGCTCAAGTATCAGCAGTTTCTAATCTCTCAGTTAAAACAAAAGATAACCTCCCTTCCCCAACAATCTGAATTGAAAGAAGTACAGGATTTGTTGCACGCCACCGAGCAGGTGGGCAAACATACCTTACAATGTGGGTTTAATTCTTTGGAGGCCTCCTGCAGAGCAGCCGTCACTGGATCAGTTATACGTAGGCATGCCTGGTTAAAGGAACAAAGACTACCTGATCGTGTCAAAGCAAAACTACTGGATGCACCCTTACAGCAGGATGTTCTTTTTGGAGTTAAAGCAGAAGTGCTAAAGAAAATGGAAGATAAGACGAAATCAATGCAGACAGTCAAATATTTCCTACAGGTACAACTCCCTCACTTTAGCAGAAAATGGCCAACAAAAAATTAGTCCTTTCCAGCCACTGACAGACCTCAGAGGGGTAAATACAGGCGCCCAAGGGTCAGAGGACACCACAAGCCCAGTATAAACCTCGCCAATGGGGCACTCCAACCCAGAAAGGAGGAGAAGACAGGTCTCAACCCACCAGAAGGCAAACTCAATGACTTACACCTCAACTGGCCAAACAAAGCTCTTTTGTTAGCCCCCTTGGGGGGAAAACTAGCACTTTTTGCAGACAACTGGCACATGGTCACAAAGGACAAATGGGTCCTAGACATAATTTTACGAGGATACAGATTCCACTTTCACACCTTGCCAATGAAAAGAGGAATGCCAAACCTGCCACTAAATCCAAGGGCAGAGGCTCAAGAGCAAGGCCAAGGATTTTACTCAAGGCTCTTTCTAGTACCCAGACAATGCTTGGAGACCAATTCTTGATCTCTCAATTCTAAACACTTACCTACAAGTCCCAAAATTCAAGATGCTAACACTACAGCAGCTACTTCCCATGTTGGGCAAGGAAGCATGGCTGGTAACGTTGGACCTCAAGGAGGCATACCTGCATGTCCCTATCAGACAAAGTTGCAGAAGATACCTCCGTTTCATTGCAGGTTCAACCCATTACCAATTCTCTGCACTGCCCTTTGGCTTATCTACTGCACCCAGAGTTTTCACAAAATGCTGGCACCAGTAATTGCATACTGCAGACAAAGAGGAATTCAAATATATCCATACCTGGACGACTGCCTCATCCAAGCAGAAAGAAAAGACATTCTCTTACATCATCTGGCTTTTGTGAAGCATCTACTAAATTGTCTGGTGTACACAGTAAACGAAAAAAGTCAAAACTAGTACCCTTACAAAAAATGACATTCCTGGGTGCCAGCTTGGACACAACGGCCCAGAAGGCTTATCTTACACCAGACAAGCAACTACAACTGACTCAATATTTCAAGACAGTGGCAACAAAGACCCAATTAACTGCAAGAAAAATTCTGCAGGCTTTGGGCTTCATGGCATCTTGCATTCTGATAATACCATTTGCAAAACTGCATATGAGGAAATTACAGTGGTACCTAAAAAGTGTATGGTCTCAACACAGCCACAGCTTGGACACAGTGATATCTCTCATTCCCTGCCTTCAGCAGGAATTTCTATGGTGGGCCACAGGGCCGGTGTTAGCATTTTGGGGGCCCCCAGCAAATGTCAAGTTGGGGGCCCCCTAGGCATTTCCAGTATAAGTATCATCCTAACAATGCCATCCATCCTAAGCAATGTTTTATTTCATGCTGCAAACTTTTAGGAGTAGTATCCACAGACAGACCTGCAGCTACAAGCTTTTACATTACAACAGGCCTATGTATCACACTATCACTATGTTGAGCTGCCTGACAAAGGGGCAGTTAGAGTTACTGGCACTTAGTTGCAACAGTGGTACATTGCAACAAGTCTATGTACAGGTCTGGACTTAAAGTGAAATGATGACTGGACCTACATTTCAACACCCCCCCCCCACACACACACACACACACACACACATATCCTCCAGTCCGCTCCTCTGAGTCCTTCTCCTTTTGGGCTCCCCATACCATCCACATTACTTTTTTCTTCCTTTTCTCACATTTTGCCTTACTCTAAGCTTTTTCAAGAAGCCATAACTTTCTATATGCTCTGAAGTGCATTTTACACAACCTATTCATCCAATAATAGCTTGAACAGAAATTATGATTAAGGAAAGAAATTCACTGTTGTGGTTCAGCTTTAGTTTTCCTTGCATCCTTTCAACACACCTTTCCTGAACAAGACAGCCCAGTAATAACCATTTAGGAAATAACTCAAGTCAGGGCCCAAGAAGCCACAGGTTTACAGATGGTCTGGGATGCATTTTAGAGCATTATCTCAACATTTTACTCCAATGATGGCCTAAATAAAAATTATGAAGAAAAAAAGAATTTCAGTCTTAATTTTTTCTTTCAAGGAAGACATAATTTGTGCCCAAGGCTTGATTTTCAAAGCTGACAAAATTGTAGCTTACAGTAAACTAACAAGCCAGTAGTTGTGAGAATATTTAAGTCTTATCTGGAAATACTGCCTACCTCCCTAACCCTCTAAAAAAGACAGTCACTGCCTATGCATCCCTCTGCTGTTAGACTGGGATGAAAGCAAAGATTTAAATTGCCTTTGTCATATATTTCAAGTGACTGATGATATACATATACATAGCATGTTCTTCACTCCAGCCGTCAAAGGCAGCCACATGTATATGTGCTTAGTATGTGATTGTGAAAATGATTTCAGTAATATTCAAATTTGTTGCTCCTAGACAGTACACATCTCTTACACAAGCTATAGTAACCTTCTTTGTACACCTCTGAGGTCTGTGAGAAACACTGCCCTCAGCTCAAACACAAGCTATAATGACTTCATGTGCACACCTCTAAGGTTTGACTGTGATGAAAATTAAAGATGTAATAGCCACACAATCTCTAGCCCTTCATAACCCATAGCAGCTTTATGTACACACACATTTGAGCAGGGCTGGTTTTAGAATGGGTGTGGTTGTAAACAGATGTTATTATTAGCTTTATCCTAAAAGGGTCATATCTCAGCACCATTCAGGTTAAACAGCGTATTCAGAAAATTGATAAGTTTTTCTCCAACAAGCAACAGCTTTGGTGGGGGCCCCCACAAAGTCAAGGATGATAAAGGGAGTCCCCATTATCCATTTAGACAGTCTGGTGAGTGGGGGCAACCAGACTCCAAGAATATGTGTGTCTGAATATTCTGTGATATATGTTATGTCTTGCTTTCGAAATATAATTACTTGTTAGGTACATTTTTTACTGATACACAGAAGAATAATGTCTGTGTCCTGGCATTATTGGGTGCATGCACAGATAAAAATCAGTGATTTTTTTACACACACACACACACACACACACACACACACAGACATGCATAAGCCACAACAGTACTAGTTATGTACTTATTTCAGGAAACAGCAATGCCTTGTGCAACACTGGTACTGCCACACCAGATTAGTCACTGCTGTTTAGCAGAAGCGGTAAGATTTATCTCATTGAGGAGTAATGCATACTTGTCACTGTCCCTACTTTCACAGACCTTCCCTGATTTTGTTCATCGTAAAAAAGTCTGATTTGCTGGTAAATCATTCAGGATTATAAACAGTCAATTAATCCAGACATCTGAGTTTTATACTTATTGTCCAAAAATAGATGTTGATGCAAAATATGTTATTCTAGTAACTTTTTAAGTGAATTAGAGTAATATTTAAACATATTTCTGATTCTGAGCATTTATTCTATTATTTTTGGGATTGTACTGAATTCTTAGGCAAAGAAATTGAGTTATAATATCTGGTGTTCTGGTATTATTTATAAAACTACCCAAAAGCGAAACTATCCCTGATGATCGGAAGCATCAGCTCTTCTTAAAATCCAAAGTTTGCACTGAGGTAGGTCACTCTGGGCTGCTGATCCATCTAGTGCTTATATTGTTCATGTTCATTATCATCTTCATCCTAACAGGGTCATATCACAGCCCTGTTCATGTTAAAGAGCATAATTAGGATATTAACGCATTTTTCATTCCTCATTTTTCCCCAACCAGCAGCAGCTTTTGTGGGGCCCCCACACAGACAAAGATGATTAAGGTGGCCCCCTGCAGCCATGATTTTTGCAGGGACCAAAAGCTGGCTATGTAGTTACTTTTAGTGGAGAAAATGTCCAAAAGCAGGGTTTAACTAAGCCAGGAGCACTATGTCAGTAGTAAAATATTTAATGGCATTCTGATGCCTGTTACTTGACAAAACACTGTTACTACGACCAGAAATATCTTTGAATTTTAAGGGAGATATAACTAAGAGTTATTACCCTCATAGTTTATTGCGCATGCAAGACTGCTGCACTAGCTTTTGTTGGTTTTACAGATGTGACAAAATATCAGGATAAGATAACTTGCTGTGGTTGGGGGCCCCCCAGGGAACAGGGGGCCCCCAGCGACCGCAGGGTTTGCTGGTGCCTAAAACCGGCTATGGGCACAGGCATGTCACCTCAACAAGGGTCAGCCTTTCACCTTGCCCCCAACCAGGCAAACCATCACAACGGACGCTTCAGACTATGCCTGGGGGGCACACATGGCAGGGCAATGCATTCAAGGCCTATGGACTGCAGAACAAAGAAAACTGCACATAAATCAAAAAGAGATGCTAGCTGTACAGAAAGCTCTGACAGCCTTCAAGGATCTTCTACATCCAGGACAACTTGCAGTAAAGACGGACAACACCACAGTAATGTGGTACATAAACAAAGGGGCACACATTCCTACCCTCTTTGCAGGCAAGCAATAATCGTGTGGAACACAGCTCTGGCCTACCAAGTCCAGTTACAAGCTCAATTCCTGCCAGGACAGAAAAACACATTGGCAGACGACCTAAGCAGAAACATCAAAGATCCCCACGAGTGGAAGCTAGACCCACAAATATTTACAATGATAACTCAAAAATGGGGCCTTCCAAATATAGACCTGTTTGCCAGTCCTCAAAACTACCAACTGTCAAAATTTTGTACAAGGACATTCCACCATCAAGCTTGGAAAGTGGACGCTTTCTCCTTCAGTTGGAAAAACCTGACAGCATATGCCTTTCCTCCATTACCTCTTCTCACAAAGGTTTTTTTGATGGTTAAAAAGGAGAAACCTCGACTGATTCTCATAGCCCCAGACTGGCCACGCCAGCACTGGTACCCGCTATTGAAGAATATGGCTCACAGCCCACCATGGATATTGCCTCAAATGCCTCATTTGCTCACGCAGCAAAACAAACAGATTCTACACAACCAGCTAAAAACCTTAAACCTGGCTGCATGGCGAATCTTTTAAACATCCAACCAGCCCCTCTTTCACAAGCAGTTCTGGATGTTATTCTGGAAGCCAGGAGGCCAAGCACCAGGAAGGCTTACTCGGACAAATGGAAAAGGTTTTCTGCCTGGAACCAAGATAAAGGCCAAGACGCAACTCAGCCTCATATGCCTCACATTCTGCAGTATTTAGCAGAGATGTTGCACAAAGGACTTTCCTTCACCTCTATTAAAATCCAAGCTTCAGCTATTTCGGCTCACTACGACACAAATCCACCTTTATTTTCACATCCTCTTCTAAAGCAGTTCCTCAGAGGGCAAAAAACATTAGACCACCTAGAAGAGCTCCTACACCAACATGGGACCTCAACTTTGTTCTGGAAAAACTAACATTACCTCCCTTTGAACCAGCTTTCTCTGCAGACCTTCAGTTTCTATCTTGGAAGACTGCCCTTCTCCTGGCAATAACTTCTGCTAGGAGAGTCTCAGAATTACAGGCACTAATGGCAGTGGAACCTTTCCTCATTTTCCATCAAGACAGTTTCTCTACGAACTAATCCTTCCTTCATGCCTAAGGTGGTTTCCAGTGTAGCTTTAAATGAAACCATCCATCTACCCACCTTCCTTCCCAATCCACAGAACAAAGGTGAGAGACTCTTGCATTCCTTGGACATTCACAGGCAGCTTCGTTACTACTTGGACAAAACTAAGGCTTTCAGAAAAACTCACCAGCTCTTTGTATCCTATGCTACAGCTTCTCAAGGGAGGGCTATATCCAAACAAACCATTTCTAAATGGATAGGCCATTGCATACGGTTCTGTTATACCCATCATGGGAAACCAGTTCCTACTACCATTAGATCCCACTCTACCAGGGCAGCAGCTACCTCTACAGCCTTTCTCAGCGGGGTCCCTACCAAGGAAATTTTAGAAGCTGCAACTTGGAGTTCAGTACACACCCTCACCAAACACTATCACCTACCTCTTTATTCTAAGTCCAGGGCAGGCTTCGCCACTGTAGTTCTGCAGGGCCTCATTGCCTCCACTAACCTTCTATGATACCTCTACCCTGCCTTAGCTTTGGGACTCAACCCAAGTGTGATGACTGCAGCAGGGTAACACAATGAACATAGTACAGTTTTGTATCTACCATAAATGTAGATGTTCGAGTGTTCACCCTGCTGCAGTCCAGGTTACCCTCCCTCCAACCCCTCTGATCTTTTGGCTAAATCTCTGCTATACCTTACTGATGTATTTGCTTATTGCTGAAGAGATTTTGTGTTTGTACAGTGTTCACACCATTTGGTACTAATTTTGATCACCTTTTTGGGGGCACCTGACATCTGGGGCAAGAAAAACTGAAGAAAATGACGTCGGTTACAGTATATATACCCCTGGCGCACTGACGTCAGGGATGAGGTGACAGCAACCGACGTCGGACCAAGACTTTGGAAATCCGGCCGACTGCGGGACCGCCTGACAACAGGATAACCCAAGTGTGATGACTGCAGCAGGGTGAACACTCGAACATCTACATTTATGGTAGGTACAAAACTGTACTTTTTCTATACTTGCGACTATATAGATTCATAGAAGGTTACTAGGTTAATGGCCCTGGGACCCTTACAAGCCTAGCCAAGAGTTTATCCCCATAAAAGAAACCTCAGTCAACATCTGTCACCCCCTGTCAGTGAGGGACACAGGTGGAACCACTGGGATAAATTTGTGGATGTTCTTCGTGTATCACTGTTGCAGTCATCACATTTGGATTATCTGCTTGCAGTAGCCCTCAGTCAGCCTGATTAACAAAGTCTTGGGTCCTGTGTCGGTTTGCTGTCCCTTCTTCCATGACGTCAGGTCATCAGGGGTATAAAACATGCAGCCAATGCCATTACATCAGTCTTTCTTGCCGTGCTGTGCCTGAAGCAGAAGCAGTTTGCAAGTGCCGGTCGGACAACTTCTGAAATTTTCATTTTCGAGTTTCAGAACCAAAGTCTTCAACTAAAAGCGAAATACCTCATTGGGGAAACTTTTTCTTGCTCTAATCCGATGTCAGTAAAAGTTAATAATTACATTACTTGTGGAAAACAAATACCTCATAAAGATTTTCACTCGTACTGTTTTCCTTGCCAAGGCCCTGACCACGACGTACCTTGCTGTCGGTTTTGTGCCCTATTTAAACCACAAACTATCAGTCGTCTGTATATTTTCGCTTCTAAATATTTTGGTGCTCGGTTCAGTTATCTTGATATGTCTTTGGTAAGCCATCTGACTTACTGACATTCTGAAAAAATGCAAAGATAGAGACGGGCCACCTAGGTCCAAAGCTGTCAACGACGCTTCTAAGCCTGTCACCAGTTCGCCAGTACTCACTGAGGCACTTTCGCAACCCCTGATACCCCTTACTTCAGATTCGCAGGCCTCTTCTGAGACCCATTTGGAGTCCGGTATGCTGTGAGATGCTTCAACTGTGTACCCTGCGGATATCTACCTTGGATGGGTCTGGAGCCGCTGTGCAGGCACTGGCTTCTGAGGCTGTATTCAGGCCTACAGACTTGTGTATTAAACCAATGCCATCTTCTTCTTCAAGGCCTAAAACTCGAACCATGCCTAAAAAACTGACAGCCAGACCGCATGGTAAGGCATCTATGCCTAAACAACAAATAAGAATGGCTGAAGACCTTATTACTTTAATTAGGGGAAGCCAGCCTTCCCCCTGTAAGAGACCCAGGACTGAGTTTGCTTATGGTACTTCTGACCAGGATTCTGAATTTTCTGTTTCCTCTGAAAACCAGGATTTACCCTTGTCTACCTATGAGGATTCTGATGCTGAGGACTCTATTCCCTCTGCTCCCCCCCCCCCCAGAGGATTTCTCTTTTGGTGAAACCTTGCATACTCAGGGAGCATTTTCATTGGGAAAATCAGGATTTCTCTGATTCTAAAAAGAGGCTTAGAGATTTCTTACTCTTGCCCCAGCAAAGGCCTTTAGCCATATACCTCCTGTACTAGACATTGTTGATGATGCCTTTTCAGAATCTAGCTTGGCCCCTGACTCTTTACCTCCTGCTCCCAGAAAACCCGATATTGCAGGGTCCCTGACTCTCACGTTCCTTTTTAAAAATCGTACTGCGGATCCTGAGACCATTTCACAGGGACCCAAGGGCATTAAAGCTACTACTGCCAAAAATGCTACCCCCTCTGATAAAGACTCCAGGGCACTGGATAGATGGGGGTAAAAAAGTATACACTTCTGCAACTTTGGCCATTAGGGCCTTAAACTGCCAGTTTCATATGTTAAAGTATCAGCAGCATGTTATTGGCTTACTTAAACAGCAAATGATGTTGATTCCTGATTGTGCAGAAAATAAGGATTTACAGGATTTACTGCATTCAGCTGAACAAGTTGGAAAGCATACTTTGCAATGTGATTTTGATTCACTAGAGGCATCTTGCAGGGCTGCTGTAACTGGGTCTGTACTTAGAAGGCATGCTTGGCTTAAGGAGCAATCCTTGCCAGATAATGTTAAAGCGAAATTACTGGATGTTCCCTTAAACCAGCACCACCTGTTTGGCAACAAGGCAGAAGTAGTTCTTAAAAATCTATGCAAACTGTTAAAGATTTTTTACTAGTACAACCAACAAGGTTTAGTAGACATTGGCCTTCCAAGAATTGGTCCTTTCCTGCCTCTTCCAGACATTCTCAGTCCAAGCCCAGATCCAGCAGAGCTCCCAGGCTTCAGACCCAGGGTACGCACAGCACTAAGCAGTGGGGGGCCTCCACTTCCAAACCCAGGAGTAATAAAACTCCCCCCTATGGTAAACTGTCTCAATGACTTCTTTTTAAAACTTCCAAGCACTTCTCAACTGACTACCCCTTTGGGGGGAAAGATTGCTCTTCATGCAAAGAACTAGGAGCTCATTACCCAGTACAAATGGGTTTTAAATATAGTGTCCCAGGGATACAGATTTCAATTCCACTCATTACCAGCACCAAGCGAGTGGCCAGATCTACCCCCAAAGCAGTGGGCAGAGACCCAGAAGCAAGTACTTTCTCTGTTAAGCACGGGGGCTATTCAGTTGGTACCAGAAGAGGAAAAGGGACAAGGTTTCTACTCAAGACTTTTCCTGGTACACAGAAAAGACCATTTATGGCATCCAATCCTGGACCTGTCTACTCTAAACACCTTTTTGGTGATTCCAAAATTCAAGATGCTGACTCTTCACCAGTTTCTCCCTGTGCTAAGCAAAGACGCCTGGTTGGCAACACTAGATTTAAAGGAAGCATACCTGCACATCCCAGTCAGGGAATCTTGCAGAAGATACCTATGCTTCAAAGCAGGCTTACACGCATTATCAGCCCTCTGCACTGCCCTTTGGCTTATCTACTGCACCCAGGGTATTCACAAAGTGCCTAGCTCCAGTCATTCCTTTTTGCAGGCAAAGAAATATTCAAATATATCCATACCTGGATGATTGTCTAATTCAGGCAGAAAGCCAGGATATACTTTAGAATCATCTGGCCTTTGTACAAAGGGTGCTAACCTGTCTGGGGTACACCATAAACGAAAAGAAATCACACCTGGTACCCTGTCAACAAATTATATTCCTGGGCGCAAGCTTGAATACAACTTCCCAGATGGCTTGCCTCACGCCAGAGAAACAAATTAATTTGACATCCTACTTCAAACAAGTGACCAAAAAAACCCTGCTATATCTGCAAGGTAAATACTACAAGCCTTGGGGTTTATGGCCTCCTGCATTCTTCTAATTCCATATGCAAGACTGCACATGAGGAAACTACAATGGTATCTAAAAAGCCTATGGTGTCAACATTCACAGGATCTAGAAGCAATGATTCCTATCGTACTTTGCCTGCGCCGCCTAGAGTTCCTTTGGTGGGCAGAGGCCTGTCGCCAAAACAGGGGACTACCGTTCACACTACCCCCTGCCGCCCAAACCCTAACAGACGCATCAGACTATGCATTGGGTGCTCACCTGGCAGGAAAGTGCATTCAGGGCAAATGGAACCCAAGTCAAATGCACCTGCATATCAATCAAAAAGAAATGTTAGCTGTACAGAATGCTCTGACAGCCTTCAAGGACCACATTCTTCCAGGATAATTAATGGTAAAGACGGACAACACCACTGTTAATGCGATACATAAACAAGCGGGGGGGTACACATTCTTACCCCCTCTGCAGACTAGCCATGGCATTGTGGAACACAGCCCTGAGCTACCAAGTGCATCTACAAGCTCAATTCCTGCCAGGAAAACTAAATACACTAGCAGACGAACTAAGCAGAAACCTCATGGACTCACGAGTGGAAATTGGAACCAAGGATTTTCAACCTGTTGACAAGCAAATGGGGGAGCCCAGATACAGACCTGTTTGCCTCCCCCCAGAACTATCAACTAGACAACTTTTGCACAAGGACTCCCCACAAACAAGCTTGGAAAGTGGATGCTGTTTTCTTCAGCTGGAAAAACCTATCAGTTTTTGCCTTTCCTTTTCTGCTCTCCAAAGTACTACTAAAGATCAAATAAGACAAACCAAGGACGATTTTGATTGCACCAGACTGGCGTCGCCAACACTGGTACTCCCTCTTATGCAGTGCGTCACTGTTGGCCCCATGGCACCTGCCTCAGACTCCTACCCTATTGTCTCAACAGGAGAACCAGATTCTGCACCCACCTCTTCAAACACTGAACCTAGCAGCCTGGCTAATTACCCAGTCTCTCCTTTACCATCCCTCAGTAAACCAGTGATGGATATCATTTTAGAGGCAAGGAAGCCTAGTACTAGAAAATCTTATGCTGAAAAATGGAAAAGATTCTGTGTCTGGAACCAATCTTAAGGGATGAACTCAGCAGTGCCCAATTTACCTCAGATTTTACAATACTTAACTGAGATACTTCACAAGGGCCTGTCTTTCTCCTCCATCAAAATTCACGCCTCAGCCATTTCAGCTCATTATAACACAGAACCTCCTCTCTTCTCTCATCCATTGCTGAAGCAAGTTCTTCAGAGGGGCCAAAAATTTACGACCACCCAGGAGAGCTCCAACTCCAGCCTGGGACCTTAACTTTAACTCACTCTTCCTCCTTTTGAACCAGCTGCAACTGCAGAGTTAAAATTCCTTTCCTGAAAAACGGCTTTCCTTTTATCATTCATTTCAGCAAGAAGGGTATCTGAATTACAGGCCCTTATGGCAGTGGAGCCTTTCATCATCTTTCATGCGGACAGGGTGTCCCTCAGGACCAGACCCTCCTTCATGCTCTAGGTGGTATCCAGTGTGGCTGTTAATCAGTCCATTCATTTGCCAGCCTTCTTTCCTAATCCACAGAACAAAGGGAAATGGATACTGCACTCCCTAGATGTGCACAGACAACTTAGATTCTACTTGGACAGGACTAAACCTCAAAGGAAATCTGAACAACTGCTGGTGGCATTTGCTGCAGGGGCAGAGGGAAAGGCTATTTCAAAGCAAACCATTTCCAAATGGATAGGCTATTGCATGCATTTCTGCTACAAGCACCATGGAAAACCTGTCCCACAAGGGGATCAGACCCCACTCAACCAGGGCTGCATCTACCTCTACAGCCTTTCTCAGAGGCGTCCCTACCAGGGACATCCTAGAAGCTGCTACCTGGAGTTCTGTACATACTTTCACCAAGCATTACCATCTGCCAGTTTTCTCTAAATCCAGAGCTGGCTTTGCCACTGCAGTTTTGCAGGGCCTTGTATCTGGTCCTAATGTTATCTAAATTCCTCCTCCCATCCTTAGCTTTGAGAATCAACCCAAATGTGATGACTGCAACAGTGAAACACGAAGAACATAGTATAGTTGTGTACACTTGCCATAGATGTAAATGTTCGAATGCATTCACTGTTGCAGTCCTGGTTACCCTCCCACCAGCCCCCTTATTTCTCTTGGCTATACCTCTACTCTCCTTTACTATGCTCAAATGCTTTTTGGTGTATTTGCTTTTTTGTTGGAGGTATAACCTTGTATACTTATAGTTTTAATTGCTTCCAATTCGGAGGCACCTGACATCTGGGGCAAGAAAAACTGATGTAATGGCGTCGGCTGCATGTTTTATACCCCTGACGACCTGACGTCATGGAAGAAGGGACAGCAACCGATGCAGGACCCAAGACTTTATCAGGCCGACTGAGGGCTACTGCAAGCAGATAACCCAAATGTGATGACTGCAACAGTGAACACACTCTAACATCTACATTTATGGTAGGTGTACACAACTGTACTTTTCCCATCCACTCATCAAGGTTCCGCTTGAAGAGGGTCAGCGATGTACTTTGTTTGACATGTATGGGGAGTGTATTCCAGAGACTGAGCAGCCTCTTGTAGCCAAACCTCTCTCTAGCAGTTTTTTTTTAATGTTGCATATTAGAGTTAGGCCTTTTGATCGGGTAATGCGTCAGGAGTTAGTCTTCTGATATGGAGCATCTCTAGTACGTGCATTTTCCACATTTCTTGCCTTCTGATCTGATTCTTCACCTTACATTCTTTCTTTTGTTTTTGGCACATTCAGTTGCCTGATTTTTATCTGCTTCTGGTTCATTTTCCATTCCCCCTTGATGCTGTTATGCTTCTGCTAGACAAAGAAGGGAAGTAACCTTAGATTTGTTCTCCTCATGTTTCAGAACTTTCACTCTGTTTGGTCTTGTGAGGTCAGCAGATATGTATGCAGTCCCACAATTGCAGATCTATACATGTAATCAATTTCAAGTAGGCCCATACCTCTTTCATAATGGGGAATATATAACCTTGGTATGCCCTGTTTTTTTTTTTATAAATCATTTGAGCATGAAGCATTCCTCTTGTTTTCCTGTCTAATCTGCCCAACACCTTTTGGGGCCAGTCAAGTCTCTGCAAAACTGTAAGTTAGGACAGGAAGACTAAACTGGTTTATAGCTTGGACTTTGTTCCGAGATGTCAATGCTGTTTTCAGGATTAATTTAAGTCTTGTAAGCTATTCCTTACTTAGTATTATTAACATTTGTTCATGTTTTATTGTTGATTCTTCATAAATTCCCAAATATTTTTACCATCCCTCTCTCTCAATTTTTTTATATCACATTCCTGTCCCAAACTGATATTTTCTTGGTGCTACAGCTTTCCTGCTTTAAAGGTTGCTTTTGCACATTTATCAAAGCCAAATAACATTCTTATCTCATCTGAAAAAGTTTTGACTACTTGCAGTTGTGCTTTCAGTTCATTTGATGAGCTGTACTGTTTTAAATCGACAACGAGAAGATAAGTATTTACACTTTTTTTGCTTTCTGGGAGCCAAGTTATAGACATGACCTAATCTGTTAAGCGGGCAGCTTAATGTGTTAAGGGCAAGGCAAAAGAGCAGCAGTGACAGTCACCCTGGAATATCCCCCTTTGGATTTAATCCCTGGGTTAGTAATTTTCCCTTTATCTGCAGAGTGGTTTGTCACTGTTTTATGGTCACTGTGATGTAGTTTATCTGTGCAGGATGTATTTTATACATTTTTAAGCACTCTTTTGTCCATGAATGTGGAATAGTGTCAAATGCTTTTTTTGTAGTCTATCCATGCCATTCTTAGATTCTTCCCCTTTTTACAGTTCTCCACTATGACTTTATGTAACAACAAATGATCATTTGTTCCATATTACTTTTTTATTACCCTTTTGTTCTATTTCCGTAATAGAGTTTTCTTCCAAATGACTATAAACTCTGTTGGGCATCAATTCCAGTGTATAGTTTATACCTGCCCAGCATGGATGAACTTGTTGAGAAGGCCCATTACTTCATTAAGTCTGCCTTGCCCTCGTGGGAGTCTGCAACAGATATTAAAAAAAAATATGCAGATAAAGAAATTATTCTTCAGTCTATCAAGGATGAAACACCATTCCAGTTCACTGGATTTAATGCAAGACTGTTGCAGGACTTAGCCTTGCACATTAGAGTGGTTTAAGATGCAATGCTTTCAGAGCAGTTCAATTATGTACCTTACAGCTCTACATACAATCCAACTTGCTAGCAATCCTGGTCAACCTTTAAATCCCCAAACATTAGTCACAGAGTGAGGCAGCCCATTGGCCCAGTGAGTAGCATTGTCTCCTTGCAGCAAAAGGTTCCGCGGTTTAAAACTCTGCTTGGTTGCCTTCTGTATGTTCTTCCTGCATGTTCTTCCTGCGTTTGTATGAGTTTTCTCCCAGTGCTCTGGTTTCTTCCCTTTTCTGTAGACATTCAGTAGGTAGATTGGAGACACTGTTAGTTGTAGGTGTGAGTGTTTGTGTGGTAGTAAGAACAGCCACAGCAGGGAATGTGTGCATGGTGGTGTGAACATTGACTTGAGATTCTCTGTTGAAGTGACACCCTGATCCCTTGTACAAAAGAGGGGAAAAGGGGAGTTATGGATGGATTTTTCCAAAGTCAGGTCAAAAGTTATAACCCTCCCATATAAGGTTGCAGTTGCTCGTAGAATGTACCCCAAGCCACCTGTATAGTTCCAGCAAAGGTGCTAACTGTAGGAAAAATTAAATGAACTCTCCAAATCTCCAGTGGACAAGCACAACCAGACTTTCAGATTAGTGATGACAAACCCACATGATCTGGCCACTGAAGAATACACTTCCTTGGAATTTTCTTGCGACCATAAGGTGAATGCCTCCAAATCTAGTCTTAAAAACAGGTCGCCCTTACATTCTTGTGGCACTTCATTTATCTGAGATTTTCAAGTTTTAAGGTTCAAAAAGCATTAAGTAAAGCTGAATGGATGCACACATGCCAAACATTAGTGCAGTAAGGAAGCCCCATCATGACTTCTATGTTATGAGTCTGACTTTTTCTTGTTATTTTTCCACTGGGCTGATTTGCCATAGTGCCTTGGTCCATTCCTTAACTGATGCTGGGAATCCTTCTTGGTTTCTTATTCATTCATTGTACTCTGTATTAGTTTGAGGTCTTTTAACTTTTCCTTTAAGGTTTATTTGTGTTAATCACTTTACTGTGTTTTCCTTTAAAAATATTCTTTTGTGATTGTTATTCAAGTCCACACCAGTCAGACATTCCTGCTGTTTCAGTATTCATTTAGCAACAAGTTAAGTTTTACAAAGTCACTGCTGTAAATAAGTTTTAAGATTCTTTTACTCACTCAGGAACTTTCTCACTGTAGAGTATAGCTCCAGATAGCCTCCTGATTACCCTCCACTTACTGAGTTTGTAGGGCTCACATGGGTAAGTGCTGCAGGGTCAGCATCCATGGCCTAAACACTCCCATACAATGGTTATACCCTAGTTCGTTATCTGTTGGCTGACACGCATGTTGTAACACAGGAAATCACAGTAGCACTCTTAAGTGGCAAGGATTTAAGATATGTATCTTAGATGTATATGGGGTTTTCTTATTGATTTTTGACTGGCTACATTGAATGGTCAAAGAACAGTGCAAAGATGCAAACTGTGGAGACGTGCTACAAAAGTTCAGTGTCGTGGCAGAGCAGCTAGTGTTAGAGTGGTGTGCTTTTTGTCCCAAATGAAAACTTCCTTGAGTTCATTATTTTTGTCTGCCTTAACGAGATTCATTCAGGTGGGGATGTTAACTCAGTGCTGGACTCTGTAGTGTACCACTCATTCAACCAAAGGAAGAAATAATATCAGGTTTGAAAATATTCTAAACTGAAATACCATTATTGACTGGTGTCTGGTGCTTGGTCCATTTAAAGAATTTACGGTTTACATTTTCCACCAGGCTCACACTTCACAAAGTATTGTGGACTCCTGACCTTTTCCTTAAAAGCATGTAATTGCTAGTAGATTTGACGAAGCTTGTCCCTTAAGCATTTTGTAACCATGATATAAATTTTGAGGTTTCACTTTTAAAATTATTCCTCGTAAGTTCAGAAGGTAGACCTTGTAATTATTGGTAACCTGAGCACCTGCCAACATGTAATTGGAAGCTATACTTCTTTCTAAATGCACTGGGCAATGTGCCCTTGTTCCCTGTTGGGACAGACAAAATCTGGAAGATAAGGCATTATACAATGCTGTCAAAGCAATGCTAACTACATCTATAAAAGTAAGCCGAGGAAATTTAGAGGAGAATGTCCAGGTGTTCGCATTATATGTGTATTATTAAAGCCTGTGAGAAGAAACAAGGAACCAGTTGCCTTCATTGCACAGAAGGATAAAGCTCTGACAACAAGCCAGATGACTTCACTCTGAGTAGCAATCCAGGCACTGAAAAAGATTGTACGGAAAGATGGAAATGAACAGCCATTGTCAGTTCATTTTGTTGGAAGGGGAGGCAGATTTACTCATTGCTGTACAAGCTTGTAATGGAGGCAGAGCTGAAGTGCAAAAGCTGTCCAGGTCACAGGATGCCCTTTAGTACACCAAGCAGTGCCTAGTACTGTAGCTAGCGATTGGTGCGTATGTGGAAGAGCACATATCACAGCCTGGTGTTGTACTCCCCTTCATTTACAACAAAATTGACAAATCCACATTGGGTAAGAAGAACCGCATTAGGAAAAATCCTCTCCTAACCAGTTTGTCCTGGCTTTGAATAAGTTGATGGGACAGTTCACTGAGTAATTCTTTGGCCTGGGGACCAAGTCCATCACAAAACCTGGGTGGCCCTTGTTGCTGTAGGGGATAAAGGCAAACTGTTAGATAGTAGGGCCGAGGGTAGCCACAGATTGGTGAAGGGATGGCAGAACCAGACGGCCTTCATGGCTGTCTTTATAACTGCTCCTCTGGTTAGATAATGATGTTTAAGTACAAGGAGGAAGATGCTTTTAATAAAAAGAATGTTGAATGTGCAGGCAGAGAAGGAAATAAGTCTTTAAAAAGAGCCTTTAGAACTCTTAACTTGAATGAACAACTGTGCAAGTTTGGGGCATGATAGCAAACCCAGAAAATATTTCTTATATTCTGAGACAGACAGCTATAGAGCAGTTATGGAAGGTTCACGGTCACAGTCCTTAAAAGTATTAAAAGAGTGGTTAATGAAAACATGTAAAGTTGGCTTTATACCATTGTTGGACTTTACCTGCTTGTTAGAAGCGCACATAGTTGATCTCTCGTGTCCTGTTTTCTAGTAGGTGGTATCACAAGCTTTTAAGCTAGCCAGATGGCAAAACACCAGGTTCTGGTACATGGAAGTGTATAAATTACTGCAACTGCTCTTAATGCCTGCACTAACCAGCCTCCTCAGTAAAATTGAATTGTTTGGTGGTGGTCTGCAAGTCTTTAAAGCTTGCATCTAAAGTAGATGTTGGATGCATGGATCAATTTAGGAAGCACCTGCATGCTGACATCCAAATTCCTGCCACACTTTAAGAACTGAGCACTTTCCTCCTTGGCTGGGATGTGTCACCTTTTCCGTAGATGTCTCCATGATGGCCATCTTGCTGTATACTGTGTATGCCGACAAAGATGATCAGTCTGTTCGGTTAGGCCACAACTCGGGAGGGCAAGTAGATAAGCACTCCATTGGGCACCCTCCTTTATCTTTCTCTGTAATTGTTATTGCTTCCTTGTAGTATTTTCCCTAGCAAGCTACTTTTCCTTCATATTTTAAAACCCCCAAAAAGGTATATAGATGCCCAATATACAACTGCATTTTTTTTCAGTTCAAACCTTATTTTATACAGTTCCCTATCTAAATGGATTGAATCCTGCTCAACAAATAAAATTGAAAAAAATCTCCAACAGTTCTTTTTTTCGAGGGAGCATATGTATTCCCTATATACCACAACTTTCCCAATATGTACTCATTTAACATATATACCATCTTTCTAAATGATAGTTTTCCACCATCCAACTTTATTTCCACCAGAATTTCTTTCCATTGTTTATTCCGCTTTCACCAAATTTTATTCTGAATGTGTTTATATCACTCCTAATAAAATGTTTGATTAACTTTTTGACCCATTTAACCTTAATCCAGATTCACTTAACCATTTTCCATCCTTGTGACAGTTTCCCTCACCTGTATTGTGGTTTGTTTCATATGCAAATTATTTTGTTACTATAAACACATGGGCATTATTTAAGCAATAACCCACGTGTGGGTATGGTTAATGCTCATTTACCAACAGTTGGTGTGGTTTGGTAATGAGGGCGAAGCCTGAGTGGCCAAACAAAGACAACCGTGGGTAAATCTAGCATTACCAACACCCAGACATGGGTTATTGCTATTATACAATGACCTTATTTAAGAAAAAAAAATACTTAATTTTCTTAAATAATGCCATTGTATAATACCTGCGTGATGCCCTTCCATGGTCTTCCGCTATTCTGGGGCTTTTTCTGATATACTGTGCATGCGTATGCTTAAACAGTACATCAAAGCTGTGTTGAGGAAGCAACAGAGAAAGGAAGATCTCCGTTGCTATCTCACTATGTTAAACGAATTTAACATAGCAAGATATCTTTAAAAAAAGCAATGGAGAAAGGAAGATCTCCGTTGCTTTTTTAAGATAGCGTGCTATAATAAGCATATAACATAGCGAGATTACAGCAACGGAGATCTTCTGTTCTCTGTTGTTACCTAACAGAAACAAAAAAATCAAGACTTACACTAATGGAAAAAGTCCAGGCGGCTGGACCTTTTTCCATTAGTATAAGTCGGATTTACAATGGGCACGCTGGTTGGACTGGCCAGTTAGTGTGCACATTTTGGAATACTAATCGGCAGTCATTGTATAATGCATCTTTTTCCATGTCCCATTTTGCTTCTGTCATTTCATCGATGCATGTTTATATAATTGTGTTCATTAGCAGCACAAACTCACTATTTGGACACCCCTTTTGTAACCTCTTTTTTAGTTTTTAATTTCTTTTTTAACCAACCATTTCCCATAGTCTTCACCCAGGATGTGGCATAACACTTTATGGGGTTATGAAAAATGATTAACTCATTAATCTCCTAAAATATCTCACATTGCTTCATGACTTACTGAAGCAAATCCTTTTGCTACATCGCATGCAACAAACTTTATTCCCCCTCAAATTAGCACTTTCATTATTACTAATATCCTCTTGTTTTCCCGTTACTCAATGTCTACCCTTCCCCTAGCACTTCAGAAACAATCCCCACTCTGTTTTGCATTTGTCTTCATAAATATTTTATAATCTGTATTCATCTGTGTTATTGGCTTCCAGATCTTAACATTTTATCTTTCTTCCATATAAATTTCATTATCCTAGTGCATTTGTTTCCATCTTCTCTCCCTTCCTGTAGCAATTCATTCAGTATTTCCACAAATAATTCTTCCCTTGCACTCCTCCCCCCTTGTATCAGCGCTTAATCCATCCAAACATTTGTAACCTGTACTAACTCCTTCAGCTCAGTTCTTTCTTCTGATTTACATTTTGCTCTATCTGAAATTTTCTTCACTTTCCACCTTCCCCATTTGACCTCTTCCTCCTTGTACATTGTTTCTACAAATCTTTCTATCTCCATAATTTCTTGTTTACATTTTACTACCCCATTGTCATATACCATTTCTTCTAGGTTATCTTTTTACTTCCTTTCCTAAAACGAGTGAAATGTCTTCCTTCTTTCTGTATAAAAATACATGTTTTCTTTTTTTCTCCTACAATATTCCATGTATCTTATTCATTTACTACTACTACTATTATTTCCTTCCTTAGTCTTTAATCATATTTTAATGTTCCACTTTACATATATTTTACCATTCTGTATTTCTCTTTAAATATTACCCACCATTTTGCCCAGCTTTGGTAAAGTACTCTTCTGTGTGTTGTTGGCATTCTCTACTACCCTCCTCCTTCGTTTCTTTTTACTTAAATTCTCTGTTAATAATTTTATTCTTTTTCCTCCTTTTATTTCTTTTTATCACCTAGGACAAGCCTGTACAGCTCTGTAATCTGAGCAATCCGTGCATCCTCCTACTCCACCTGCCTCTATCACCCGAATATGTAAGACAGTCAGGTTTAAAATTTCCCCTTTTATATGTCCACATTCTACTTTGTTTTCAAGTTTCAACATCGCATCACTTTTTGTTATCTTCACATCTTTTTTTTTTCTTACTTTACAATTAAAATCCCTTGGTTATTACTATTGACATGTGTTTCACATCTTTTTTATGTTCAAGCTTTTTTTCTTTTTGATATGTTTGTATATGCATATATTACTATTATCCTCACATAATTGCCATTTTTTTTCAAATCATGTATTGCCTTTTTTGGTATCAGTTGTTGCATCCAACATTTTTACTTCATCTTTATTAACGCCCCTAACCCAGAACACATTTCATATCCTACTGACAGTATATTTTTTGTCTCAGTGCTGCTTCAATTTTTTTTCTTGTCTTAACACATCTTTATCCAGCAAACATAATGCATCCATCTTTCTTTCTTTTTGTAGCATTTAGCAACCATTAAATCCCTCACTTCATTTCTTATATTGTTCATATTTACTCCCAAAGTACCTAAATCATCCTTTTCCCTTTTTTGCGTCTTTATTACTCCTGTTCATATTGTTGTCTTTCCTTCTCTCCCTCCCTCCAATAATTTTAACTTTTTTGCTGTTCTTACCATGTTTGAGTCAACATTTCCTCCTCTTCGCCTACCAACCCCTTATACTTTGTATCTGATCTCTTCTTTCCTTGCTAGTTTCCTTCACCATGAGTCACACATCTTTCAATTTCTTCCCTACATCAGCCTTTGCACTTTTCTTCCTGAATATTGTAACCAATGATGTTCTTCGTGTTTCACTGTTGCAGTCATCACACTTGGGTTATCTGCCTGCAGGTAGCCCTCAGTCGGCCTGAATGCCAGAGACTTAGTATTTCTGCATCAGATGCTGTCGCTTCTTCCATGACGTCAGGGGGTATAAAAACAGGCAGCCCGATGCCATTACATCAGTCTTTCTTGCCGAGGAGCCCGAAGCAGAAGCCGTTTGCAAGTGCTGGTCGGGCTACCTGAACTTTTTGTTTTTGAGTTAAATAATCCCAAAGTCTTCTAAAGCTAAGTACCCCATTGGGGAGCCTTTATTTTGCACTAACCGATTTCAGAAAAAGTTAATCGTCTTGCCTGTGGAAAACAAGTACCTGTCAGAAATTTTCATTCGTACTGCATCACCTGTTTAGGCCCAGACCACGGCGTCCTTCGCTGTCAGTTTTGTGACGTGTTTAACGCCCAAACCATTCATCGTCGGGCTATATTTGTCATATTCTTTCACTCTCAATCTCTGTATTCTGAAATGGCTTCGATAAGCCATCCGACTACCGCTCTTCTGAAAAAAACAAAAAGATAAAGACAGAGACAGACCACATAGGTCCAAAACTGCCGACGTCGCTTCCTTTAAGCTAGTCGCCAGTCCGCCGGTACTCAGTGAGGCACCTTTGCAATCCCCGATGTCCGCTTCTAGGGATTCGCAGGCCTCTGCTGAGACCCATTCGGAGTCCAGATGCTTCTTTGACTATGGGACCAGCAGTTGTCTCTACCTTAGATGTGTCCAGAGCCGCTGTGCAGGCACTGGCTTCTGAGGGAGTTTTTCATCCTACCAATGTTCGAATCAAACAGACTACTTCTTTTTTAACCAAAACTACTTGAGTTTCTTAGGCTGAGTATGCACTACGCCTAGAAAACCGATGACCAAAGCGCATGCTCAGCCACCCATACCACAAAAACAAATGCTTAGAATGGCTGAAAACCCTTTACCTCCGGCCCCTAGGAAACCAGACAAGGTACTACAGAGTACCTGATTCTCACAAGTTTCTTTTCAAGAATCCTACTGCTAATCCAGAGATAATTTCCCAGGGACCTAAAGGTATTAAGGCTACTACAGCCAAAAATCCTATCTCTTCGGACAGAGATTCCAGAGCTTTGGACAGATGGGGTAAGAAGGTATATACCTCTGCAACTCTTGCTATCAGGGCATTGAATTGCCAGTTTCACATGCTGAAATACCGGCAACATATTATGGAACTTGTTAAACAAAAAGTGGTAAATGTTAAGTTGTCAATCTCGCCTTCATTTTTGCTGGATGGGTTCGGAGCCGAATCTCGGCTCCGACTCGGCACTTGCTAAGCTCAAGAGTCACTTTTACCAGCTCGAGGCAGCCCCATATCCCATGATGCAAGGCGGTAATTACCCAGATCTTGTTTGCCGTTTCGCTAATGAGGTCATCCTTTTTACCATCTCCTGGTAAGTGATTTTCATTACTCTTTTTGAGAGAAAATAGATATCCCAATACCCTAAATTTTACTCTTTATAGCTTTTTAGTTTACCTTATTCACTTAGCTCCATCCCCGTTTGTATTTCCTGCCCTTATCCTTAATTTCTGTGTTTCAGGCCTTAGGCCTTTCCCTCCCTCACAGTTCCTGTCAGGATTTCTTTAGGTGTGTGAGTGTTGTTGCTTCACTGTACTTAGTTTATTAGTTAGTGTTAATTTTTGGTCTGTTTGGTTTGTGTGTGTGTATTAGGACTCAGACATGTCCAAAGACACTAGGGTCTCGGGTTTCAAGAAGTGTGACTCGTGCTGTCAGAAGATGTCTCTGACAGACGGTCACATTTCTTGTATTTATTGCCTGGGACCCCTACACCTGCAGGACTCCTGTGCTATTTGTCATTCTTTCAGCCAGAGAGTCCTGCAGGAACGTAGAAATAAGTTGATCCTCAGGGGTCTTCTTAAGCCTGAGAGCTCCTCAGCTAAAGTCGGCTCCGGGAAGCCCTCTAAGCCGTCCAAGACCCAGACTTCGGTGTCCAAGTCTGTGGTCTTGGTTCCGACTCCACCACAGTCGACATCGGCTCCGTCCGGAGCCGATCCTTCCTTCTTGGAAGTTTCAGTACCGGCGCCGATCGGCACCAATACTCTGGCTTCGGCACCTGTGTCGGCTCCAGCCGGAGCCGACACCCTAGTTTCGAAGCATGTTTCAGCTCCGGCTGGAGCTGAAACGTCTCTGACTCCGTTCGGAGCCGACAAACTGTCAGCTCCAACTGGAGCTGAAGGTTCGTCGGCTCCGATGGCTCCGTCAAAAAAGAGGTCTAGATCTCCTTCATTGGAATCTATTCACTCGGCTCCAGCGTCCCCCTTACTTTCGGAGCGGAGCCATCGGAGCCGATCATCAAGGTCTTCCAGGCTCTCAGACCATGACTTGGAGAGAGTGGTAAGTAGGCTATTAAAATCACAGGCACTGGCCCAGATGCTCCATAGCCCGTCTCAGCAGACGACCGCTATTCCACACCCTCCTGAAATTCCTCCTTCGACTCTCCTACAGAGCTCGGAGCCGGAGATTATTGGTACCGTGACTGTTGGTGCTTCGGAGCCGATACCACACCTTTTGGCTCCGTCGTCCTCTACTCCTATCTCCTCCTTGAGACCGTCCTTGGAGGGATCCGGTTGTCGGGCTTCCCTGGTCGGTTCCGAGGGGGCGAGTGGCATTGGACCCTTGTCCGACCCCGTTCTCCCTCTCGGAGCTTCGGCCTTGGTGAGCTCGGCACCGACATCTGCTTTGGAGCCTTCCCTTTCGGTGGGGCGGGGGATCCCTGTTTCTTCGGATCGGGGTCTCTCGGCCCTCCCTGGGAGGGGAGCCTTCGAGGTGATGAAGAGTGTGCTAGCCCCCGAGCTTAGTCAGCAGTCGGTTCCTTTAGCTCCTCCCTCTATGGTGCCTGTAGGTGTCTCTTCCCACTCTCTTGCTCCCGGACCCAGAGATCCATCGCCCCAGGTTTCCCCATTGGGAAGAACTTCCTCTTCCGAGGTTTCTCCTGATCCTTCAGGAGAACCCAGCAAGAGGACCTGCAAGAGGAAGCACTTAGACTCCCCTGAGTCTACGACATCAGATACCGATTTGGATGAGTCTGAGGGTTCCCCAAGATCCCCCTCTGAGGATGTCTCCTTTTCAGACATCCTCGAACTCCTCAAACAGAGGGGGAACTGGCCCTCCATTAATCCCACCGAGGATGAATCGGTATACCTGGAGGCTTTTGGATCTCGACCCTCCACCTCCTGGGTGTCTCCACCTTTCGACCCCCTCATGGACGTCATAGTTCGAAAGGCGTGGGCATCTCCTGATTCGGTGGAACCAGTCCCCAGGAGGCCTTCAAAATTTATCACGGCCCCCACTGAAAAACAGTTTCTCACTAAGGGTGTCCCGGTTGATGCCATGGTGGTGGCGGCCGCCACCAAAAAGGAACTTGCAGATCCTTCCGTACCAGTCCATCCTCCTAACAAGGAATCTAGGACCATGAACAGGTATGGCAAGCGGATGTTTTCCTCAGCGACCTTTGCTATGCGTTCGCTGAATTATTTGTCACTTCACCCAACTTCAAAGAGACATCCTCAAAGAATTGGGTGAAGTAGTACAGGATCCGTCAGCGGCAGGGGCTCAAGAAAAGATTGCCTCTCAGCTGGGAATCCTGAATTCCATAACTAACTCCTCCATGCGGCTCATTTCTTATGCAGCCGATGGGGCAAGTAGAGCTGCAGGCACAGGAGTGGCTCTCAGACGTCAGTCCTGGATGCGACTTTGTAATTTTGCAGCCCCTTTTAAGGCGTCCTTCACGAACTCTCCCTTTGATGGGACAACACTGTTTGGCCCTCAGGTGAAGGACACTTTGACCAGGTGCGAGCAAGACGGCAAGACTCTTTCTGCCATAGGAGTCCGTTTCTCCACCCCTTCTAGGCCTTACCCCAAAGGTCAGAAGGGGGAGGGAAAATGTGGTTCCGAAATTCTCAGGGAGTCACGCCTGACGCACGTGGTCAGTTTACCCCCAGAGGCAGAGGGGGTAATAACAGATGCCGCCCTAGGGGCAGAGGGGGTCCGCAGAACCAAGGCAGCAGGGAGCCTCTCTCTGACGAGCCTTTCCAACATCCCTGAGGTGTTGCCTGACTGCCCACCCTTGGAGGCAGTCGGGGGAAGATTATCACTGTACACAGAAGCCTGGCTTTCCCTCTCTCAAGACAAATGGGTACAGTCGATCATATCCGAGGGTTACAAAATACCTTTCGAGAAAAGCCCCTTCCCTCAAAAAGGATCCCTTCCAGACGTTCCACCCGGTCTAAGGGAAATTGCAAAGCTAGAGGTTTCAAAGCTTCTAGAGAAAAGGGCCATCCAGCCAGTTCCAACAGATCATTTAGAGTCCGGAATCTACTCAAGGTTCTTTTTGGTTCGCAAAAAGACGGGAGACTGAAGACCAATATTAGACCTCAGCAGACTGAACAAGTCTGTCAAAAAGACAAGATTTCGGATGGTCACACTTCAGTCGATTTTGCCCTTTCTGGGCGAAAACAACTGGATGTGCTCCATAGACCTTCAAGATGCGTACTATCACATAAAAATCCACAGACGCTCCAGAAGGTTTCTCCGCTTTCGGCTGGGGACCAGTCATTTTCAATTCAGAGCTCTGCCCTTTGGTCTCACTACAGCCCCCAGCGTGTTCACCAAATGCATGGCTTTGGTCACGGCTCACCTGAGACGTCAAGGATTCCAGGTGTTTCCGTATCTCGATGACTGGCTCCTCTCAGCCACCACCAGGCATCAACTTCTCCAAGCCAGAGATTACACTCTACGCCTCTGCGGTCAGTTAGGAATTTCGGTCAACTTCGAAAAGTCTTCCTTATCGCCCTGCCGATCTATTACCTTTTTAGGCGCAGATCTAGACACTACTCGAATGTCAGCAAACCTAACAAGTCAAAGAATCCTAAATATCCAAAACCATGTTCGGATCATCCTATCCAGCAAAAAGGTACAGGCCAGGTTGGTCCTGAAAGTGTTGGGCCTCATGGCAGCTGCCATCACACTTCTTCCTCTAGCCCGCTTTTACATGCGTCTCCTGCAATGGATGTTGTTTACCCAATGGTCCTTCCAACAGCTTCCCATGTGTCACAAGATCCTGGTGACACAGACCTGCAAGAGCCATCTATCCTGGTGGATTTCTTCTCCTCTAGTCCATCAGGGCAGACCATTTGTTCCCCCGGCTCCGGTAGCCACTGTCACTTCGGATGCCTCCCTGATCGGGTGGGGGGGGCATTATCAGGGAAGGATGGTTCATGGCACGTGGCAGCCGTTCGAATACCACCTGCACATAAATGTCCTAGAGATGAGAGCAGTGCTTTTAACGTTGCAAGCCCTCAACGACTTTCTTCCCTTAGGAACTATTGCAGTTCACACAGACAACATGTCCGTGGTGTGGTACATCAACAAGCAGGGCGGGACCAAGTCCTATCCCTTGTGTCGAGAAGCTCTCAGACTATGGCAATGGGCGATCTCCTCTCCTCGGTTTCTGGTAGCAACGCACATCCCCGGGAAAACCAACATAATAGCGGACAGATTGAGCAGAGCTATACTCATGCCTCAGGAGTGGTCTCTCAAACAATCTATAGTGGAAGAGATTTTTCAGAATTGGGGCCGCCCATGCTGCGACCTTTTTGCTACACCCCAAAGCAGCAAATGCCCAGACTTCTTCTCTCTCTTTCCACTTCCGGGCCATCCCCCCAAGAAACGCTCTTACCCAGGATTGGCCCCGGGGACTTCTTTATGCTTTTCCCCCCTTTCCGTTAATACCTCAAGTACTCCAAAAAGCTACTGTCTTGAGAGCCAAAATGATTCTCATTGCCCCTTACTGGCCTCGACAAATTTGGTTCCCGTTCCTTCATTGCCATCTCTTGGTGCAGCCTTGGCATCTGGACCCAGTTCCAGATCTTCTGACCCACCAGTCGGGTCAACTGCACCGGTCCATTCGTTCCCTCAACCTCACAGCTTGGTTGCTCCGCTTCCTTCCTTAGCCAGGCTTCCTATGACCTCTAACCCCATTAGAGATATCATGATAGCTTCTCTTAAGTCCTCTACCAGGAGGATTTACTCTAGCAAATGGAAACGTTTCTCCTTCTGGGCAAAGTCTAAGAACTTAGACCCTTTTACTGTCCCTATTCAGTCAGTCTTGGACTTTCTAGCTGAAATTTTTCACTCAGGTTCTTCTTCTTCCACAGTTAAAGTCCAGTTGGCAGCAATCTCGAATTTCCATGTCGGATTTGCAGACCAAAACATTGTCTCACAAACTTTGTAAAGCCTTTCTCAGAGGGGTGTTCCTTCTTAAACCCCCTGTTAGGGATCCTCCACCACAGTGGGACCTATATTTAGTGCTGGCATCCTTGATACTTCCCCCTTTCGAACTGACTGCTTCATGCTCATTAAAGTTTCTTTGTTGGAAGACACTTTTTCTAGTCGCTATTACCTCGGCTAGAAGAGTGTCTGAACTTCATGCCCTCTGTGTTCGTCCTCCTTACTTGGTTTTCCACAACGACAGAGTATCCTTAAGAACCAATCCATCCTTTTTGCCCAAAGTTGCTTCTAAGACAAATTTAAACCAATCCATTGATCTTCCTGTATTTTTTCCCAATCATTCTAACAGGGCGGAACAAAAATTGCATTACCTAGATGTTCATCGCCAACTCAGATATTACTTGGACAGAACGAAGCAATTTAGGAAGTCTGATCAGCTCTTCCTTTCTTATGCTGAAAATAAAAAAGGTCTCCCTGTTTCTAAAGTGGCCTTATCCAGATGGCCGTCTTCCACCATTTCTGACATTTATCAGCTGAGGGGCAAACAACTGATCTCAAAACCTAAAGCACAATTCTACAAGAGGTCTAGCCACATCTACAGCTTTTCAGGCTAGGCTACCCTTAGACACTATTTGTGCAGCAGCCACTTGAGCCACTCCTCATACCTTCATTTCTCATTACAAATTGGATTTGGCCTCCAGGGAAAGGGCGAGTTTTGGTTCCACAGTTCTCAAGAGTCTGTTCCATTGAGCCACCCAGGATAGAGGTGCTAGGGACGCGGTCCCATCCAGCAAGAATGAAGGCGAGATTGACAACTTAACATTTAGAAGTTATGTACCTACCATAACGTTCCATGTTAGTTGTCTTCTCTCGCCTTCTTTCTTGCGTCCCTCCCTCCTGTCCCCCTAGCCTGGACAGACCTTGAACTTCCTTTTTTGTTCTTCCTTGGACACCAGTTAGTTCTGGACCTTGGTTACCTGGTTCCCCTTACAGCTTCTCAGGTTAGTTGTTCTTCTTTCCTTGGGGAAAGTTTATAGGCAGTTTTTCCTCTAGATACCAAACGAGATCTGGGTAATTACCGCCTTGCATCATGGGATATGGGGCTGCCTTGAGCTGGTAAAAGTGACTCTTGAGCTTAGCAAGTGCCGAGTCGGAGCCGAGATTCGGCCCCAAACCCATCCAGCAAGAAAGAAGGCGAGAGAAGACAACTAACATGGAACGTTATGGTAGGTACATAACTTCTAATTTTTCCAGATTGTGCAGAAAATAAAGAATTGCAGGAGCTTATGTACTCTCCAAACCAAGTTAGTAAGCATACTTTGCAGTGTGGTTTTGATGCCCTGGAAACCTCTTGCAAGGCAACGGTCACTGGCTCTCTACTGAGAAGACATGCTTGGCTGAAGAAGCAGGCCTTGCCAGATCGTGTCCAATCTAAATTACTAGACGCTCCTTTAAATAAGGACCATTTGTTTGGCACCAAAGCAGAGGAAATTCTTAAGATGGAAGAAAAGGCTGCATCTATGCAAACTGTTAAAGAATTCCGACAAGTGCAACCACCTAGATTCAGTAGGTATCGCCCTTCAAAACATGAAGAACATCGATAATGCATAGACCCTGCCCTGAAACATAAATATTTCCTGCATGACTCCCTTATGGGGATATGCAGACCGGCTTCTTTTAACTCTAGGGTGACTAACCAGGCATCCTTGGCTAACATAGGGAGACATTGTTGCAGGGTAAGCATCTTGAATTTTGGTTCCACCAGGAAGGGGGTGAGAATTGAAAGATCCAGGATTGTGCGCCAAACAACCCTCTTTCCTGGGTACCAGGAATAGTCAGTAAAATCCATGACCCCTCTGTTCTACTGGAACAGGCTGTATAGCTCTGATACAGAGCACGGAAAGTACTTGCTTTTGAGCCTCTGCCCACTGGTTTGGAGGAAGGTCTGGAAATCTGCTTTGGGTTGGCAGTGAATGGAAATAAAATTTGTACCCCGGGGTTACAATGTTGATAGGACCCATCGGTCCTAAGTGGACATCCAGTTTTTTGCATGATGGGCAAGTTTTCTTCCTAGGGGATCTCTGCATACCCTGAGACTGTTGTCTGGGTGGTTTGTTTCCCCCTGGGTCTTGTTTGGGAAGGCCTGGAGGGGGCTGGAAAGGACCAGTGTTTCACTGTTGCAGTCATTACATTTGGATAATCTGCTGGCAGGTTGCCCTCACTCGGCCTGATTAACGAAGTCTTGGGTCCTGCGTCAGTTGCTGTCCCTTCTTCCATGACGTCAGGTCATCAGGGGTATAAAACATGCAGCCGACGCCATTACATCAGTCTTTCTTGCCGCGCGGTGCCTGAAGCAGAAGCAGTTTGCAAGTGCCGGTCGGCCGACTCCTGAAATTTTCGTTTTTGAGTTTCAGAACCGAAATCTTCAACTAAAAGCTAAGTACCCCGTTGGGGAAACTTTTTCTTGCTCCTTACCGATGTCAGCAAAAGTTAATAATTGCATTACTTGTGGGAAGCAAATACCTCATAAGGATTTTCATTTGTACTGTATTCCTTGCCTAGGCCCTGACCACAAAGTGCCTTGCTGTCGGTTTTGTGATGAATTTAGTCAACGCATGATTAAACATCGGTATATTTTTGTATCTAAATATTTTGGCGCAAGATTTAATTATCCAGAAATGTCGTCGGTTAGCAGTCCGACTACCGGAATACCTAAAAAAATGTAAAGAAAGACAGACCGTCGAGGTCCAAAACCGACTACGCTTCTAAGCCAGTCGCTGGTACTCAGTGAGGTGCTTTTGCAGCCCCTGATACCCACTAATTCTGATTCACAGGCCTCTACTGAGACCCATTCGGAGTCTGGTATGCCGCAAGATGCTTCAATTATGGAACCTGCGGATGTCTCTACCTTAGATGGGTCTGGAGCCACTGTGCAGACACCGGCTTCTGAGGGTGTTTTCAGGCCTACAGATTTGTATATTAAACCGATGCCATCTTCAAAGCTAAGGCCAAAATCTAAATCTATGTCTAACTGATGCCTGGGCCACATGTGCAGGCCCCTATGCCTAAAAAACAAATGATCAAAATGGCTGAAGATTTAATTACTCTGATCAGGGGTAGCCAACCCCCTCCTTCTAAGATGCATAGGCAAGGCATTCACTATGATTCTTCTGAACAGGATTCTATTTCTTCTGACTCTTCTAATGAACATGATTTGTCTATTCCTACTTATGAATATTAATAATGGGCGATTTCAACTACCCTACCATTAACAGGAAAAACTACTCGTGTACCAACTCTTGTGCTCAACGTTTTCTGGAATTCATAAATTCCAATGCCTTGGATCAACTTATCCACACCCCCACCAGGGGCAGCAATATCCTAGACCTGGTCATTACTAACATGGGCAACCGGTGTTCCACACCAGAGGTCAATTCCTTATTGGTCAGATCCGACCACAAGCAAATTACCCTAGACATCCACATCCCAGCACCCCCCGCCCCCCCCCCCCCGTAGGGAAACCACTGTAAAAAATTTCTCCAAAGCCAGCTTCACGCTTCTTAAGACAGAAGTGGCAAACTTCACGACACCCATGCTGACGGACAATAGAGATACGACTGCTGAATCCTATACAATTGCACTTTATAAGCACTTACACGAGTGCATGGATCGTGCAATCCCTAACAAAACCAAGATGCTATCCTCCAAAAAAAAGAGGAAGCCAATCTGGTGGTCCCCAACAAACTCTACAACAGAAGAAAGAAACTGGTGCAAAAAAGAGTAAAATCCCATGATGCTCCGTGGTCAGCCTCAGTAAGAAGCGGAGATCCCTCATAAAATCCTCCACAACTAGTTATGAAAACAAAATCGCCACTGATTCTAAAGACAACCACAAAGCATTCTATAGCTATGTCAGGAATCTAAATGGCAATACTCAGATCTGCTCTGAATTACAGCACAATGGCACTAAATATACAGAACCAACTGATTTTGCCATCATCCTGGCAGATAGGTTCAGTGCTAATTTTACCCCTCTCTCATCCCGTAAAGGGCCCATCTCTATACCAGAAGAATGCAAAGTACCTGTAATCACGGCTGCACAGGTAAAAAAAAACACTCTCCAAAGCCAAGAACACAGCATCCATGGGACCTGACAACATCCCAGGCTGCTTTCTACACTAACTACAGAACGAACTGGCACCCCACCTAAGTACCATGTTCAATCATAACCTTACCTCAGGCTTTGTGTCCACTGAATGGCTCACAGCAACAGTTATCCCACTCCACAAAGGGGGAGCCACCATGGACCCCGGGAACTACCGCCCCCATTAGCCTGACGAGCCTGGTCTGCAAGGCTATGGAGTGCATCATCATGGAACTTATAAACAATGACATTGGTAATCTCCAAACTCTGGACCTTACCTAGTTTGGGTTTGTAAAAGGCAGATCATGTCTCCTAAACCTGATAGACTTCTTTGAAATGGTCTGCAAAGCTGTAGATGAGGGTAAGGTGGTACACACAGCCTATCTAGATCTCGCCAAAACTTTAGACACCATCTCCCACTCTGGAATTATAGACAAACTCACTAAACTAGGTATAAATACCTTTGTCACAAGATGGGTTGCCAACTGGCTCACTGACTGAACCTACACTGTGAAAGTAGCAGACTCTAAATCCAACTTCAGACCAGTAACAAGTGGAGTACCACAGGGTTCAGTCCTAGGTCCTCTCCTGTTTGGTATCTGCTTCTCTGAAGTACAGGCTAACACAGAAGGTCTTTGGCTAACAAAGTTCGCAGATGACTGCAAACTAGGAGCCATAATCAAATCTCCTAACGATGTGGACATCCTACAAAAGGGCCTCACTGAGACAGATGCCTGGTGCCAAAGCCATGGCCTCAAGCTCGATGACAAGCTCGATGACAAAAAGTGTATTGTCATCCCTTTTGGTAAAAACTCTGTGCCCATGAACTACCACATAGGCAGTAGTCTACTTAACACCGAAAGTGTGATGAGACCTTGGGACACAGGAGGACAGTAGTCTCTCCTTTGATAATGACATCACCACAGTAGTCAGGAAATCCTTCTACGTGGCACACCTCATCGCAAAAGGTTTCTCATCCAGGAAAAAAAAAAGGTCATTGTTCCCCTCTACTCATCACTCGTTGTACTCATTATAGAGTACAACTCCCCTTTTGGTATGTACCTCACAAGACATGTACAACAACTGGAAAGGCCACAGAAATACCTCACAAAGAGGATTACTGGCCTCAAACAGATGCCCTACACAGACCTTCCCAAAAAACTCCAGCTTTACTCTGTCGCATATCGCCTACTTAAAGGCGATCTCTGCCTAACATACAAAGCTATGTCAAACCATGTAAAGAAATCCCAATCCCTCCGAGCTACATGTTCTAGGGACCTAAACCTTGTCACCACAATAAACAGAACATGTTGGAGGGATAGATTCCTGTCTCAGAGACTTCCCATACTCTGGAACAAACTACCTATCTAGATCAAACAAAGCTCCTCATTAGCATTCTTCAAGAAAAATCTTGATGATTGCATGGGAGATAGGAAATTCACCCCAGGGATCACTTCTGTGGCTCTGCTTGAGAGGGGCACAGGAAAATAATTTTCTTGGGTGGCAAAAGCCAGGATACCATTTGGCTAGGCTTATATAGGCCCTAGGGCCAATAGCCTAGTAGCTACCTATGAACCTATGAGGACTCTGATGCAGAAGATTCCATTTCTTCTGCTTCTCCCCCTGAGGATTTTTCTTTTGGGGAAACTTTACATACCTTAAGGGAGCTTTTCCACTGGGGAAAGTTGGCATTTCTCTGAATCTAAAGAGACTTAGGGATTTTCTCCTTCTTCCTCAGCATAGGCCTTTGGCCATACCTCCTGTTCTAGACATTGTTGATGACGTTTTTCAGAATCTAGTATGACTCCCAATTCTCTGTTTCCGGCTCCTTGTAAGCCAGACAGATACTACAGGGGTCCTGACTGCCACAAATTCCTTTTCAAAAATCCCATTGCTGACCCTGAAACCATATCTCAGGGTCCCAAGGGCATTAAGGCATCTACTGCTAAAAATCCTACCCCTTCTGACAGAGATTCCAGGGCGCTGGATAGCTGGGATAAGAAGGTTTACACATCTGCAACCTTGGCAATCGGGGCTTTAAACTGTCAATTTCATATGCTTAAATACCAACAGCATATCATGGGACTACTTAAACAGAAAATGATGTTAATCTCTGTGTGGAAAATAAAGATTTGCAGGATTTATTACATTCAGCTTAACAGGTTGGATAACATACTTTGCAATGTGGTTTTAATTCCTTGGAGGCCTCTTGCAGGGCTGCTGTAACTAGATCTGTGCTAAGAAGGCATGCGTGCCTCAAAGAGCAAACTCTGCCTGACCATGTTAAAGCAAAATTGTTGGATGCTCCTTTACAACAGGATCGTCTCTTTGGTAATAAGGCTGAAGAAGTGTTAGAAAAGATGGAAGATAAAGCTAAATCTATGCAAACTGTGAAAGATTTCTTGCAAGTGCAACCTCCAAGATTTAGTAGGCACTGGCCTACAAAAAACTGGTCCTTTCCACTCCCCTCGAGAGCCGCTCAAGTCGAATCAAGACATTCCAAAGGCTCCAGGTTTCAGTCACAAGAAACTTTTAGAACAAAACAATGGGGTGCCTCCACCTCCAAATCTGGCAGCAGCAAGGCACCTCCCTATGGTAAACAGTCTCAGTGACTTCCCCTACAATCACCAAGCACTTACGTTTTAGCCGCCCCTTTGGGGGGAAAACTGGCACTTCATGCATGAAACTGTCAACTCAATACCCAGGACAAATGGGTTTTAAATATAGTACCCCAGGGATACAGATTTCATTTCCACACATTACCAATCCCAAACGGATGGCCAGATCTGCCCCCAAATAAGTGAGCAAAGGCCCAGAAACCAGATCTCTCCCTCATGAACATGGCTCTTCAGCCTACCAGAAGAGGAAAAGGGACAAGGATTCTATTCAAGACTTTTCCTGGTACCCAGAAAAGACAAATCATGGCGTCCAATTCTGGATTTATCCACTCTAAACACATTTCTGGACATACCAAAATTCAAGATGTTGACTCTTCAACAGTTACTACCTATGCTAGGCAAAGATGCCTGGTTGGTAACTCTAGACTTAAAAGAGGCTTACCTGCATATCTCAATCAGGGAATCTTGCAGAAGATACCTCCACTTCAAAGCAGGCTACTTGCATTACCAGTTCTCTGCACTGCCCTTTGGCTTATCTACTGCGCCCAGGGTCTTCACAAAGTGCTTGGCACCAGTAATTGCATTTTGCAGGCAAAGAAATATTCAAATATATCCATACCTGGACGATTGTCTAATTCAGGCAGAAAACAAGGACATTCTTCTAAAGCATCTGGCATTTGTAAAAAGGGTTCACTTGTCTAGGGTACACCATAAACGAAAAGAAGTCACAACTGGTACCCTCTCAAAAAATTACATTCCTGGATGCAAGCTTGAATACAACTGCCCAGATGATTTACCTTACGCCAGAAAAGCAAATCCAGTTGGTGACTTACTTCAAACAGGTGGCCACAAAAACCCTGCTATCTGCAAGACAAATTCTGCAAGCCTTGGGGTTCATGGGCTCCTGCATTCTTCTAATTCCATATGCAAGACTGCATATGAGGAAACTTCAGTGGTACTTAAAAAGTTTATGGAGTCAACATTGTCACAGCCTGTAAACAATGATTCCTGTTATACCTTGGCTGCAACTAGAGTTTCTATGGTGGGCAGAAGCCTGCCACCAAAACAAGGGACTGCCTTTCACTCCACCCCATGCCGCCCAAACCCTGACTATAGATGCATCAGACTGTGCTTGGAGGGCTCATCTGGCAGGGAAGTGCATACAGGGCAAATGGAGCCCAAATCAAATGCACCTACATATCAATCAGAAAGAGATGCTGTACAGAATGCACTGACAGCCTTCAAGGACTACCTTCATCCAGGGCAACTACTTATAAAGACAGACAACTCCACAGTTATGTGGTACATAAACAAGCAGGGGGGCACACATTCCTACCCCCTTTGCAGACTAGCCATGGCATTGTGGAACACGGCCTTGACCTATCAGGTACAACTACAAGCTCAATTCCTGCCAGGAAAGCTAAATACTCTGGCAGACGAACAAAGCAGAAACGTTATGGACCCACACGAATGGAAACTGGAACCACAAGTTTTCAACATGTTGACACGCAAATGGGGGAGCCCAGACATAGATCTTTTTGTCTCACCCCAGAACTTACCAGTTGGACAAATTCTGCACAAGAATTCATCACAAAAAAGCATGGAAAGTGGATGTTCTACGATTCAGCTGGAAAAACTTATCAGTCTATGCTTTTCGCCCTCTGCCTCTGCTCTCCAAAGTTCTACTAAAAGTCAATCTGGACAAACCAAAAATTATTCTGATTGCTCCAGACTGGCCTCACCAACACTGGTACCCACTCCTGCGCAATGTCACACCTTCCTCCATGGCACCTGCCTCAGACACCTTACCTACTGTCTCAGCAGAACTACCAAATTCTGCACACTCGGCTCCAAACTTTGAATCTTGCAGCGTGGCTAATCAACTAATTTCACCTTTGGCATCCCACAGCAAACCTGTGATGGATGTCATTTTGGAGGCTAGAAGGCCTAGTACTAGAAAATCTTATGCTGACAAATGGAAAAGATTCTGTGCCTGGAACCAGTCTCACAAGGAATAAGCACAGCTATGCCCAATATTCCTCAGATTCTGCAATACTTAACTGAGATGCTTCACAAGGGCCCATCTTTTTCTTCCATAAAAATCCATGCCTCTGCCATTTCAGCTCATTACAACACAGAACCTCACCTCTTCTCTCATCCTCTGCTAAAGCAGCATCTCAGAGGGGCCAAAAATGTAAGACCTCCCAGGAGAGCACCAACTCCTGCATGGGACCTCAGTTTTGTCTTGGAAAAACTCACTCTACCTCCTTTTGAGCCAGCTGCTACTGCAGATATAAAATTTATCTCCTGGAAAACAGCTTTCCTTTTAGCAGTCACTTCAGCTAGAAGGATTTCAGATTACAGGCTCTTATGGCAGTGGAGTTTTCATTATTTTTATCCGGACAGGGTGGCTCTCAGGACCAATCCATCTTTCATGCCTAAGGTGGTATCCAGTGTGGCTCTTAATCAGACCATTCATCTGCCAACTTTCTTTCCCAATCCACAGAACAAGGGTGAGCGGATTCTGCATTCATTGGATGTACACAGACAACTTAGATTTTACTTAAACAGGACAAAATTACTAAGAAAATCTGAACAACTATCAGCATTTGTTGCAGGGGTAAAGGGAAAGGCCATTTCAAAGAAGACAATTTCCAAATGGATAAGCCATTGTATTCGTTTCTGCTATGTGCACCATGGTAAACCTGTCCCCAAGGGGATAAGATCTCATTCCACCAGGGCTGCATCTACTTCTGCAGCCTTTCTTAGAGGGGTTCCTACCAGAGACATTCTAGAAGCTGCTACCTGGAGCTCACTTCATACATTCACCAAACATTACCATTTACCTCGCTTCTCTAAATCCAGAGCTGGCTTTGCCGCTGCTGTCCTGCAGGGCTTTATAGCTGCTCCTAATGCTGTATGAAGCCATCCTCCCAACCATAGCTTTGGGATTCTACCCAAATGTAATGACTGCAACAGTGAAACGCGAAGAACATAGTACAGTTGTGTACACTTACCATAAATGTAGCTGTTCGAGTGTATTCACTGTTGCAGTCCTGGTTACCCACCCTCCAGCCCCCTGTTTTTTCTCTTACTATACCTCTACTTTCTTTTACTATGCTTAAAAGCCTTTTTGGTGTATTTGCTTTTGTTTAAAGGTATATTTTTTTGTGTTTTGATTATATACATTTATATATATGTATATATTTTGCTCCCCATTTGTGGGGCACCTGGACATCTGGGGCAAGAAAAACTGATGTAATGGCGTCGGCTGCATGTTTTATACCCCTGACGTCATGGAAGAAGGGACAGTAACCGACGCAGGACGCAAGACTTTGTTAATCAGGCCGACTGAGGGCTACCTGCCAGCAGATTACCCAAATGTAATGACTGCAACAGTGAATACACTCGAACATCTACATTTATGGTAAGTGTACACAACTGTACTTTATTGGATTTAGTCTAAAGGAAAAGGACACAGCACTGCCCGTTTTACCTCTAATCCTGGATTATATAGCAGAGCAACTCCGCAGAGGTCTATCCTTCTCCTCCATTAAGATCTATGCCTCTGCCATTTCGGCTCATTGCAATACTGAGCCTATTCTCTCACCCTCTCATCAAACAGTTACTGAGAGGGGCAAATAACTTAAGGCCACCAAGGAGAGCACCCACCCCCGCTTGGGACCTTAACTTTGTACTGGAAAAACTCACGCTTCCCCCTTTTGAAACTGCTGCTTCAGCAGAGTTAAAATTCCTCTCTTGGAAAACAGCCTTGCTTCTAGCCCATCACTTCAGCTAGAAGAGTGAGTTACAAGCACTGATGGTTGCGGAACCTTTCATTATTTTCAATGCTGACAGGGTTTCCCCTCAGAACTAACCCTTCCTTTATGCCTAAAGTGGTGTCCAGTGTGGCTCTTAACCAATCCATCCATTTGCCAACTTTCTTCCCTAATCCTCAAAATAAAGGGGAAAGGACCCTGCACTCTTTGGAGATGCACAGACATCTCATGTTCTACCTTGATAGAACTAAGCCTTTCAGAAAATCTGACCAGCTGCTGGTCAGCTTTGCAACAGGGGCAGAGGGCAAGGCCATTTCAAAACAAACCATTTCCAAATGGATAGCACACTGCATCCATTTCTGCTACAAGCACCATGGAAAACCAACCCCTCAGGGGGTTAGAACACATTCCACTGGAGCTACATCTACCTCTACAGCATTTCTCAGGGGAGTCCCTACAAGGGACATAATGGAAGCTGTTACCTGGAGTTCTGTACACACTTTCACCAAGCATTACCACCTGCTTATCTTTTCCATATCCAGGGCAGGATTTGCTACAGCAGTCTTGCAAGGCCTACTAGCCAGCCCTAACTCTTCTTGACTGCCTCCACCCTTCCTCAGCTTTGGGAATCAACCCAAGTGTGATGACTGCAACAGTGAAACACGATGAACATAGTACAGTTGTGTACACTTACCATAAATATAGATGTTCGTGTGTATTCACTGTTGGAGTCCTGGTTTCCCTCCCTCCAGCCCCCTAGTTTTCTCTCTCTCCATCTCTCCTCTCTATGGCTATTCCTACTGGTATTGGTATTTACATTTTACTGTTGGGTGTTTTCCCCACCATATACTAGCTCTCTATTTGGGGGCTCCTGACATTTGGGGCAAGAAAAACTGATGTAGTGGCGTCGGCTGCCTGTTTTTATACCCCTGATTGACCTGGCGTCATAGATGAAGTGACAGCATCTGACGCAGAAATGCCAAGTCTCTGGTATTCGGGCCAACTGAGAGCTACTTGCAGGCAGATAACCCAAGTGTGATGATTGCAACAGTGAATACACTAGAACATCAACATTTATGGTAAGTGTACACAACTGTACTTTCTTTTCTATCCAGGTTTAACATGTGGGTTATTTCATACTCTGATCTGAGATGGGCCATTTTCAAAAGACTTCATCCCACAGCCTTCCCCTTGTCAGTTACCTCGGATCTTGTTTGCCGCCTTCTGGGATAGCAGCTACAGCTAGAGCACTGCTGGGGTGTATCCTTTTTTGTGTGCCTTTGACGTTTTTCATCACCTTTTTCCTCTACCCTAGTTCTTCATAGTAGATGGTGTGGTGTTCTCTAATAGGTAGGATTAGGTAATACTAGTCTTAGTGTAGGGTATTCTTAGCATTTGCAGGCTTTTCCTGCCTTGTTATGTGTAGATGTTCATCGTGTTTCACTATTGCAGTCATTACTCTTTGGGTTATCCTGCTGGCAGGCTACCCGCAGTCGGCCTGAATTCCAAAGTCTTGGCCCGGCGTCGGTTGTTGTCACCTCTTCCCTGACGTCGGTGCACCAGGGGTATGAAAGATGCAGCCAACGCCATTTTCTTCAGTCTTTCTTGCCGTGCGGTGCCCGAAGCAAAAGCAGTTTGCACATGCCGGTCGGCCGACTCCTGCGATTTTCAAATAGGAATTTCAAAACCACAGTCTTCACTAAAGCTAAGTACCCCATTGGGGAAACTTTTTTCTTGCTCCAGACCGATGTCAGAAAAAGTTAACAATTGTATTTCTTGTGGGAAGCAAATACCTCATAAGAATTTTCATTCTTACTGTATTCCTTGCCTAGGCCCTGACCACGACGTTGCTAGCTGTCGGTTTTGTGCTAGATTTAACCAACGCACTATTAAGCGTCTGTTCGATTTTGCATTTCAGTACTTTGGCCGAAGGTTTAATTATATAACGCGGTCGGAACAGCCGACAACCGGAGTTTACAAAAACCGCAAGTACAAGGAAAAGGATAGGCATCCGAGGTCCAGAACCGATGAGGCCTCCTTTAGGCCAGTCGCCGGTTCTCAGTGAGGTGCTTTCGCAGCCCCTGGCGCCCGCTACCTCAGAGCCACAGGCCGCTTCCGACTCCCACGTGGAGCCGACTGGGCCTCTGGATACTCAAGGTATTGGGACACTCGGAAATCATTCCCTCAGATGAGTCTGGAGCCACTGAGCAGGCATCGGCTTCTGAGGGTGTCTTCAGACCTACACAGTTGTATGTTAAACCATCTTCAGCTTCAAAGACTAAAGCAGCTCTGAAGGCAAAGAAACAAGTACAGCATTCTCCTACTCAGACTTCCATGCCTAAAAATCATGCTTAAAATGGCCGAAGACCTAATTACTATGATCAGGGGTTCCCGTCCCCCTCCTGATAAGAGGCCTAGGCAAGAGACAGAATATGGTTCTTCTGATCAGGTTTCTATTTCCTCTGATTCCTCTTCTGAACAGAGCTACTCTGTTCCGCCCTATGAGGATTCTGATGCTGAAGAATCCATTCCTTCAGCCTCTCCTCCTGAGGATTATTCTTTTGGGGAAACCCTGCATACCATGAGGGAGCATTTCCATTGGGAGAGCCGAGATTACTCAGAATCTAAGAAAAGGCTCAGACTTTCTGCTTCTACCTCAGCACAGGCCCCCTGCTATTCCACCTGTTCTAGACATTGTAGATGATGTATTTTCAGAGTCCGGCCTGTCCCCTGACTCTTTACCCCCCCCCCCCCCCGCACCTGCTAAGGCAGACAGATACTACAGGGTCCCTGATTCTCATAAATTCCTATATAAAAACCCCGCTGCTGACCCAGAAACTATATCTCAAGGTCCCAAAGGGGTCAAAGCTTCCACTGCAAAAAACCCTGTCCCCTCTGATAGGGATTCTAGGGCAGTGGACAGATGGGGGATAAAGTTTACACTTCTGCTACCCTGGCTGTAAGGGCTTTAAATTGTCAGTTTCATATGCTTAAATATCAGCAATACTTAATGTCACTGCTTAAACAGAAAATATTGACAAATTCTGAATGTGCAGAGAACAAGGAAATGCAGGATTTATTGCATGCATCTGAACAAGTGGGAAAGCATACTTTGCAATGCGGTTATGATTCAGTGGAGGCCTCTTGCAGGGCCGCTGTTACAGGTTCTGTTATTAGAAGGCATGTTTGGTTAAAGGAACCGAATCTGCCTGATCATGTTAAAGCAAAATTATTAGATGCTCCATTACCGTATGATACTTTGTTTGGTGCTAAAGCAGAAGAGGTGTTAAAGAAAATGGAGGATAAAGTGAAATCCGTGCAAACAGTTAAGGATTTTTTTACAGGTACAGCCACCCAGATTTAGCAGAAACTGGCCTTCAAAAAATTGGTCCTTTCCAGTATCGGACAGGCCACAGAGAGGCAGATACAGACGTCCCAGAGGCAGATCTCAGCCCCAAGGCTCATACAGGCCTAAACAATGGGGTGCTCCTACCTCCAAAAGTGGAGAAGACAAATCACAACCTTACAGGAAACTCCCAATGACTTTCCTCTGCCAGATCCAAGCACTTTTTATTTGACAGCCCCCCTAGGGGGGAAAACTAGCACTTTTTTCAGCAAATTGGCAAATGATTACCCAAGACAAATGGGTCTTGAACATTGTGTCCCAGGGCCACAGGTTCCATTTTCACACCCTACCAAGGGCAAAAAGGTGTGCCAGACCTACCACACAATCAATGGGCAGAGGCGCAAAAACAAATTACAGCCCTCATGGACATGACTTGTGAACCTCTGCTATCTCTGAAAAAACAAAAAAAAAATATCTTGCTTTTTTCCCACTTTTCTGAGATTTAAAAAAGTTCAGTTACAGGCTTGCTGTTCTTGAACTGTTTGTAAGTTTCTGTGAGGCCATTTTTTTGCTTGGGCTAAAGGGAAGTCTCTCTGTTGATCAGTGGCAGTGAAAAACATTGAGCAGCCTGCCTGCCCCTGTGGGAGTGGTTACTGACTTGAAACTGTAGTTTTATTGGCCATTTTGGGTCAGTTCCAAAACTCCTTCATCTTCCTGTCTTAAAACCCTCTTTTGCACAGTTTTGTGCATAGCGCAACAGCGGGCAGCGCCGCCTAATTGGGTTTAAACTATTCTTGGCTCCACAAAGTCTGCTCTTCACTTTTTCCCTTAGAACTGCTCTATCTCTCAATTTAAACACCATATTCTCATTCTAAGGCCCTTCAGTGGTCCAATTAAGTAATCCTACAAGTTAGCACTATTAAACCATAAGCACTACTTACTCTTATACTCTCTATGATTACCCTGTCCTCTATTGGTCCGTCTTAAATTCAGTTTCCCTATATTACTCTAGCATGTCCAAAGGTCATTCAATGGTTTCCTGTCCAGTCCAGCTGGTGAATCTGGGAATTTTGAGGCAATGTTACAATTGTCTCATGTACACGAACAACCCTCTCCTCCTCCAAACAGGTTCAAATATATGTGAGAGATGCAACTATTTAGCCAAACTGGAGGCTGAGCTTTCTCATCTCAAAACTGGTGTAACCAGTCAGGAGGAGAAGGTAACCTCACACAACGCAATTCCAGTATCACATAGTCCCACCACATCAGCGAACCAAACATATAAATACACAAAAACATACTCTGAGGCTCTAAATAAAAATCTACCTAAGCAACAGAGACCTCCAAAGCAGATATCCAAGCAAATGCTACCTCAAAACAAAACACACACAACACATAAGCCACAAAGTCAGTGTGCCAAGCAGCCACAGCCCTTAAGGCTGAATAACACACCTAATACTCTTGTAATAGGTGACTCTATTGTCAGACACACTGACGTCCCGCTCACCAGGCTGAATAAAGAGAAGGTCACGGTGAGCTGCCTGTCAGGTGCTAGGATCTGCCACATAACGCAAGCACTCAGGTCACTCCAAAGCAAATACAAATATGACTCAGTCATTGCACATGCTGGTGTGAATGACCTGAGACGTACCTCCCTGGACTACATGAAAAGAGACATAGAGGAGCTCTCTGATCATGTAGCCCAGGCTGGTATGACCCTGACCTTGAGCAGCATCTTACCCTCACCTAGAATGATGCCACAGTACAAAGACAAAATGATCGATTTTAACAATTGGCTAAAAGTTTGGTGTCATTCAAAGGGGATCCAGTGTCTGTCAGCCTGGGATGACATGCTCGACAAGCCACGTTGCTTCCCTAGGGACGGCTTGCACCTGTCACCACTGGGCTTTCAGATATTGGCAAAGACTCTTGCCACCCCCATAGTGCCTTTTTTAGGCAAGGCTCAAAAGTCAAACCCACCCCCATAGACAGCACAAGGAACAAGAAACTAAGGGTAATGGTGCTAAACGCCAGAAGTCTTAACCTCAAGATGCACGCACTCAAAGCTCTCTTCAGTATGGAGAACATCGATATCTGTGCAGTGACAGAAACCTGGTTCAAGGCTCCAGAGAGCACCCCAGCACTACCAGGCTATACCTCATATCATGCTTTTCGGCCCCAAAACCCGGACCGAACCACAAAAGGAGGGGGAGTTTCCATATTTATCAAGGATATCCACACCTCCAGATTAGTGGCATTGCACGAAGTATTGGAGACCATCCATGTGCAACTAACAGTGGGCAAGACTGCTTTTCAGTTTATAGCATCCTACAGACCACCCTCTCAAAGTCAGGAATCACACTGCTTTCCTGAAAACATTGGAGAACATGAAGATCTCTCCGAACACCATTATATTGGGCGACTTCAACTACCCAAACATTGACTGGGAGCACTACTCAAGCCCCAGCACCTTAGCCCAAAGGTTCCTGGAAATTATAAACTCAAATGCTATGGAACAACTAGTCACCACTCCCACAAGAGGGGACAACATACTAGACCTGATCATTACCAACATGGGGACTGTATGCTCCACACCAGAAGTATATCCCTCATTGGTAAGATCAGACCATAAATTAATTTCACTGGATGTCCACATCCCGACCCCACCCCAGCCCAGAAAACCACAGTGAAAAACTTCTCAAAGCGAACTTCTCACTTCTCAAACCAAGTGGAATCCTTCAAGGCCCCAGGGCCAGTGGAAACTACGCCCAAACTGCAGAATCCTATATAAACGCATTCTATGGACATCTCCAGGAATGCATGGATCATGCTATCCCAAACAAAACCAAGACCCAATCATCCAAAGGCAGGCGTCCAGTCTGGTGGACCCCTGCCATAAATAAACTGTACAACAGAAGGAGGAAGCTACTACATGATGGAGCAAAATCCCTAATAGGGAAGGTATCTCTGATCAGTACTAGCAAAAAATTACGATCCCTCATAAAATCCTCCAAGGCCAGCTTCGAGAGAAAAATTGCACAGGACACCAAAGACAATCATGAGGCTTTTTTCAGTTATGTTAGAAACCTGGGATGCAACTCCCAGACTTGTTCCGAGTTGATTCTAAACGACAAGAAATACACTGAACCCACAGACATCACCAATATCCTGGCAGACAGGTTCAGTGCAAACTTCTCCACCCCCTCCCCCCCAAAAGAGCAAGTAACTCTCCCGGCAGAGGGCTGCCTCCCAAACATCTGTGATGCTCAGGTGAAGGCTGCCCTCTCCAAAGCAAAAAAACACTGCTTCCATGGGACCAGATGGCATCCCAGGTTGCGTCCTACATGAACTCCAAGAGGAACTAATCCCTCAAATAAAACGGCTATACAATCTCAGCCTCACTACAGGATATGTGCCCGCAGAATGGCATACAGCAATAGTGGTCCCACTCCACAAAGGTGGAGCCTCTACGGACCCTGGAAACTATCACCCCATAAGCCTGACTAGCTTAGTCTGCAAGGCTATGGAGAGGATCATCATGGAGCTCATAAACAAAGACATTGGGGACCTACAGACACTAGATCCTACCCAGTTCGGCTTTGTCAAGGGCAGATCCTGCCTTTTGAACCTGGTTGACTTCTTCAAAACAGTCACCAAAGCCATAGATGAAGGGAAGGTAGTCCACACAGCCTATCTGGACCTTGCAAAGGCATTTGACACAATACCCCACTCGGGCATCATAGATAAGCTATCCAGCTTAAATATAAACCCCTATGTCACAAGATGTAAACTCGTAACAACAGCAGCAGCCAAAACAACCCGCTAGCTGCCTGCTCACAGTGAAAAACAGCTGAAGAGAAACGCAAACAATGGTAAAATCCACACGTCTTTAATAAAAAAGTACAACGGTTAAGCGCTTTCTCTCGCAGATGGCGAGCTTCATCAGAACACTGCAGAAAAGTCTGCTACACTATAAATAGTAAAAAAAAGGCGCCAAAGTAGCCTAAAATCAATTAAGTAAATTATGTGTTAAAAATATCCACATAACTACAATAAAATCATTTAAATGATAAAAAATGAAGATGAAATAAACTAAAATGAAAAGAAATGATGCTTGCAAAAGTGCCACAATATGGTCTAACTATGAATTATGTACAATGATAATACAATAAGGTATTAAATGCAAAATATAAAAGTATCCTTTATTCTAACAATAATAGAGGCTTAATGCTCAAACAGTCTTTAATCCCTGGCGGTGTGGTGGCATCGGTGAAAACTTGCCACCATAACTCTCGGTATGCCAGGTAATTTTTAAGATTACCTCCCCTAGGTTTACTTTTAACTAAATCTAAAATGCCGAATTTAAAGGAGTGTTCGGCACCAAAGCTAGAAATATGCCTATACAAGGCGTTCTTGGTATCCGCCTTCCTAATGGCGTACAAATGTGTATAAATTCTCTGTCTAAGTTGCCTCTCAGTTTTGCCAATATAAAAATATTGGCAAAACGAACAGATAGCTATGTACACCAACATGGTTGATCTACAATTACCCCTAGATAAATGTAGTTTAGTACTACTGATGTTATTTAGGGAGACAGTGTCAGAATCTATTATGTATCTACACTGGTGGCATGTGCCACATTTAGTAGTGTGGGACATATCCTGAAATTTGGTAACAGTGGTATTTTCAATAATATATTTCAGGTTTTTACCCATTTTTGCTACAAAATATGGTTCATGTCCCACAATGTTAACAATATCAGGTCTGGATTTAAAGATATACCAGTTTTTACGTACTATGTTTTTAATCATGTGGCTGTAAGGACTGTGTTCAACAATGAGGGCCTTGTTATAAACTGTAGAGGACCCTCTACCCTGTCGTGTGATGTTGTCTGAGCCTGTACTTTCAATAGATGATCCCATCATCTTGCCCAAAAGTGGAGAATACCTAGACCCTCATTGTTTCAACACATACTCTGCGACATCCACCAACATAACACTATCATATCCTCTCTCAGTGAACATACTAGTAATGAATTTCAATTCATTAATCATATCTTGGTGCCTAGACGTCATTCTAATAGCCCTGATGCATTGACCTTTGAATATGTTCCTTTTAAGCTTAAGTGGATGAAAGCTGTTATAATCCAAGTATGAGTTGGTAAACGTAGTTTTCCGGTATACTGAGGATTTAAAACCATTATGGTCAACTGAAATCAGCGTGTCCAAGTAAGGAACCCCACTAGTGTTGTAGGTGAAAGTAAACTTGAGAAAATCAGAACTACTATTCAAGTACTCTATAAAGTTCTCTAAAGAACTGCTGTTACCTCTCCATAAGACATAAATGTCATCCAGGTAGCGAGAATAATAAAGTACTTTGTCAAAATAAGTACTGTTAAAAACACGATTCTCCTCCCAGTCTAACATGACCAAATTAGCAAAAATGGGTGCACAAGCTGCACCCATTGCTACACCTTTGGTCTGACGGAAGATTTCTCCCTCAAAATAGATAAAATTGTAGTCCAGTACTATATTCATCAGCTCAACCAGGATGGAAATTCTATCCCAACTGAGGTCGGTGTGCTTTCTCAAACTCCTAGAGAAAGCATCTAAACCTTCTTCAATGGGAATACTACTAAAAAGGTCAATCACATCTATGGAGCAGAATAATAGATTTGTCACATCGGTTTGTACAGGAAAATTTCTCAAGAATTCCCATGAGTCTTTGACTAGATGTTTGACATTGTCGTAAATAAATTTCAATGTGGTGTCAATAATAACTCCTATTGGCAAAGTCTTGGCTTTACTGCCAGAAATAATAGGTCTTAAGGGGGGGTTTAGATGGTCCTTGTGCACTTTCGGAATCCCCACAATGGTGGCTAAAGTGGGAAACTCAACAGTCATGAAATTATAATCTTCTTCAGATATTCTTTGCTCTAGCATATATTCTTCCAAGAACATATCAATTCTCCGGTTCGCAATATTCAACTCATTAAGAGAAGTTACAGCGTAATTGCCAGATGCATGGAGTATATTGTGTATTTTTGAACTGTAAGATAAAGTGTCAAAAATAACTATGCCTCCCCCTTTATCTGGCTTCATAAATCTGTAACTACGATCCGTACAAATATCTCTCAAAATATTAGCTTCCTCATCAGTCAAGTTGGAAAAAGTAGTGGATTTGTTCTTGTAACCTACAGCCTTATTAAGTTTATATATCTCATTAGTGACTTTGTTTTCAAAAACTGAAATAATGGGGTTGTTAAAAGGCATAAAAGTGCTTTTCTTCTTAGGCCCAAGATGTTCTGACGCATTACTAATTTCATTCTTACTATGAATAGAATTGTTGAACATAGTAGCTAAATTCAGTTTCCTGATGAATTTCTTAAGTTCAAATACAGAGTCAACCACCCGAAACGGGGGGGGGTAGGGATAAATTTAAGTCCCTTAGAGAATAAACTAAAATGAGACGTCTGTAATTGAACATTGCTGTAGTTATAAATCTTAAAATTCTTATACTCACTTATTACATTATCGATGGTCACAATGCTGGGATAATTAGAATTGTTCGTGTTAACTCCTAATGCAGTGGAAGAGGAAGAAGCAACTAGTTTTTCTTCCTCCATTTGCCTACTTGCTTCCAATTCCCTTGGGGCCGGCTTGTCCGAGGGGATAAAAAATCCTGCTCATAGTGGTTAGAGTGTAAATCCTGTTCAAACGCTCTATCAGTTTTTCCTAAACCACTATTCATCTTATAATTCCCCCACTTGTAACTGGTATGTCTATTATATTGCTCTTTGTCCCTCTGTGTCTTTTTTAACTTACGTTCAAAGGCTTTCCTAGCCCTCTCATCAGCTATGGAAAATTGTTTATAATACAATTTTTCCCATTGTCCAAATGCTAAATCTTGTAAAATAGCATTGTTGAGGTGCTCCACCTCTAAAATAGTTTTGCATAACTTCGCATCATTATATTTAATTACCTTTTTCATAAACTCAAACCCAAAAGTATCAAACAGACCATTAAACTCATTTTCCACATCAACGTTAATGTCTATGCCCAAGGGCAGTTTAAAAAATCTTAATCCCATCGGCACAATGTTAGCAGAAATACAATGATTCAAATAAGCATTATCAAGCTTCAATGCATTAATGGTATTAAGTCCTTTGCCGAACAAGTAAATAGAATCTCTCAAAGTTCCTTTTTTACCAGTATTAACATGTCGGTTGTGATTAGCAGAAGCACTGTCAAATTTACAGTCACAATCTAAAAAGTCCTGTAAGGTTCTTTGATTGATTACCTTTTCTTTACCACTTGCACCTTGGTTGTCGTAAAGTTTGACAGGAACAGTATCTTTAAAACGGGAAGACTCACCCGTCGCATTAGCGTATGTACGACCCTGTTTTGGTCTGGTACCAATACGTTTGGCTTCCTCAGCAAAATTGCTGAATGAAAAATCAAAAGTAAAATCGCAAGCATCAGATTGAATGTGGTCCGCTCTAGCCACAGACTCAGGCAAATCTATCACGCCCCTCATGGTTGAAGCAACACCCTGTCCGTTAGGAATTCCCGGGGATGAAGTCGAGGGTGCTTCCAGTGAAGTAGCCGTAGGGGCTTGTGTGTTAGCTTCTTCCTCTAATGGAATTCTCACATTTAGTAATTCAGCATTGTTGTTAAAACCAGGGAGCTTGATGCCAAAAGTATTATACGAAAGTTTGGTGTCAGACGTGAATTTACCAAAGAGTTCTAAAATTTTAGTTACCTCCCCGCGCAAGGACGCCACTTCACTCCGTAAACTGGAAAGCTCCTTGCAATGATCGGGTGAGGCACCGCTGAAGGAACTGTGAGACGAACTCATAACAACACCAGAAAAACAGCAGGTTGCACCAGATATAAACTCGTAACAACAACAGCAGCCAAAACAACCCGCTAGCTGCCTGCTCACAGTGAAAAACAGCTGAAGAGAAACACAAACAATGGTAAAATCCACACGTCTTTAATAAAAGTACAGCTTTCTGCTACGCAGATGGCGAGCTTCATCAGAACACTGCAGAAAAGTCTGCTACACTATAAATAGTAAAAAAAGGCGCCAAAGTAGCCTAAAATCAATTAAGTAAATTATGTGTTAAAAATATCCACATAACTACAATAAAATCATTTAAATGATAAAAAATGAAGATGAAATAAACTAAATGAAAAATGATGCTTGCAAAAGTGCCACAATATGGTCTAACTATGAATTATGTACAATGATAATACAATAAGGTATTAAATGCAAAATATAAAAGTATCCTTTATTCTAACAATAATAGAAGCTTAATGCTCAAACAGTCATTAATCCCTGGCGGTGTGGTGGCATCGGTGAAAACTTGCCACCATAACTCTCGGTATGCCAGGTAATTTTTAAGATTACCTCCCCTAGGTTTACTTTTAACTAAATCTAAAATGCCGAATTTAAAGGAGTGTTCCGCACCAAAGCTAGAAATATGCCTATACAACAGCTTTCATCCACTTAAGCTTAAAAGGAACATATTCAAAGGTCAATGCATCAGGGCTATTAGAATGACGTCTAGGCACCAAGATATGATTAATGAATTGAAATTCATTACTAGTATGTACACTGAGAGAGGATATGATCGTGTTATGTTGGTGGATCGTGTTATGTTGGTGGATGTCGCAGAGTATGTGTTGAAACAATGGGGGTCTAGGTATTCTCCACTTTTGGGCCAGATGATGGGATCATCTATTGAAAGTACAGGCTCAGACAACATCACACGACAGGGTAGAGGGTCCTCTACAGTTTATAACAAGGCCCTCATTGTTGAACACAGTCCTTACAGCCACATGATTAAAAACATAGTACGTAAAAACTGGTATATCTTTAAATCCAGACCTGATATTGTTAACATTGTTGGACATGAACCATATTTTGTAGCAAAAATGGGTAAAAACCTGAAATATATTATTGAAAATACCACTGTTACCAAATTTCAGGATATGTCCCACACTACTAAATGTGGCACATGCCACCAGTGTAGATACATAATAGATTCTGACAGTGTCTCCCTAAATAACATCAGTAGTACTAAACTACATTTATCTAGGGGTAATTGTAGATCAACCATGTTGGTGTACATAGCTGTCTGTTCGTTTTGCCAATATTTTTATATTGGCAAAACTGAGAGGCAACTTAGACAGAGAATTTATACACATTTGTACGCCATTAGGAAGGCGGATACCAAGAACGCCTTGTATAGGCATATTTCTAGCTTTGGTGCCGAACACTCCTTTAAATTCGGCATTTTAGATTTAGTTAAAAGTAAACCTAGGGGAGGTAATCTTAAAAATTACCTGGCATACCGAGAGTTATGGTGGCAAGTTTTCACCGATGCCACCACACCGCCAGGGATTAATGACTGTTTGAGCATTAAGCCTCTATTATTGTTAGAATAAAGGATACTTTTATATTTTGCATTTAATACCTTATTGTATTATCATTGTACATAATTCATAGTTAGACCATATTGTGGCACTTTTGCAAGCATCATTTCTTTTCATTTTAGTTTATTTCATCTTCATTTTTTATCATTTAAATGATTTTATTGTAGTTATGTGGATATTTTTAACACATAATTTACTTAATTGATTTTAGGCTACTTTGGCGCCTTTTTTTTACTATTTATAGTGTAGCAGACTTTTCTGCAGTGTTCTGATGAAGCTCGCCATCTGCGAGAGAAAGCGCTTAACCGTTGTACTTTTTTATTAAAGACGTGTGGATTTTTCCATTGTTTGTGTTTCTCTTCAGCTGTTTTTCACTGTGAGCAGGCAGCTAGCGGGTTGTTTTGGCTGCTGCTGTTGTTACGAGTTTATATCTGGTGCAACCTGCTGTTTTTCCGGTGTTGTTATGTCACAAGATGTGTCGCAAACTGGCTCAAAGACAGAGCCCACAGAGTGAGAGTTGCTGGAGCCATGTCAGACTCGAAACCGGTCACAAGTGGCGTCCCACAGGGTTCTGTCGTGGGACCACTCTTGTTCGGTATATACTTTTCCGAGGTACAGGCAAACGTGGGAGGACTATGGCTCACCAAGTTCGCAGACGACTGCAAACTGGGCGCCATAATCAACTCTCCAGCTGACACAAACATCCTTCAAAAAGGTCTCGCAGAGACAGATATCTGGTGCCAGCGCCATGGTTTAAAGCTAAATGCCAAAAAAAGTATAGTCATACCCTTTGGCAAAAACAATGTGCCCACGAATTACCACATAGACGGAAACCCATTAAGTACAGAGAAAGTTATTAGGGACCTGGGGACCCAAGTTGATAGCAATCTCTCCTTTGAAAACCACATTGCCAAAGTGGTTAGAAAGACCTTCTACATAGCCCACCTCATCACGAAGGGTTTCGCATCTAGATCAAGAGAGGTAATCGTGCCCCTTTATTCATCCCTCATCAGGCCCATCATAGAATACAATGCCCTTTTTGGGATGTACCTTACCCGACACCTGCAGCAATTAGAAAGACCCCAAAAGTATCTCACCAAGAGGATCAAGGGTTTCAAACAGATGCCATATGCTGCCCGGTTAAAAAAACTCCAGCTCTACTCAGTTGCATACCGCCTACTTCGAGGCGATCTGTGCCTGACATACAAAGCTATGTCAAATCCAGAATTAATGGACATGCTCCACCTCAGTAAATCTAAATCCCTTAGAGCCACACGCTCGAGGGACTTGAACCTCAGCACAGAAATAAATAGAACTTGTTGGAGGGACAGGTTCATAACCCAGAGGCTCCCTTCGCTCTGGAATAGAATTCCAGTTCATGTGAGGCAGAGCACCTCACTAAATCTCTTCAAGAAGAATCTCGATAGGTGGATGGGGGATCATAGGTTTGTCCCAGGGATTACTCCCGTGTCACTATTAGACAGAGGCACAGTAAACTAAACCTTAAAAAGGGCATAGTATACTCAAATCAAGGGGTGGCGTAAGCCATACAGAATCGGGCTAGGCTTATAATTGCCCCAGGGCAGATAGCCTAGTATAAACCTATGAACCTATGAGAGCCATTCAACACGTACCACAACAAGAGCAGCGGCAAGGATTTTACTCTAGACTTTTCTTAGTGCCCAGAAAGGACAAAGCCTGGAGAACAATACTGGACCTGTCTATACTAAACATGTTTCTGGAAGTTCCAAAATTCAAGATGTTGACTCAGCAGCTACTGCCCATGCTGGGCAAGAAGGCTTGGCTCGTAACTTTGGACCTAAAAGAGGCATACCTGCATGTTCCAATCAGACAGTCTTGCAGAAGATACCTCAGATTCATAGCTGGCTCAATGCACTACCAATTCTCTGCACTGCCCTTTGGCTTATCTACTGCGCCCAGGGTCTTCACAAAATGCCTGGCACCAGTAATTGCATTCTGCAGACAAAGAGAAATTCAAATATATCCCTACTTGGACGACTGCCTTATTCAAGCAGAGAACAAAGATATTCTTCTAAAGCATCTGGCGTTTGTAAAAAGATTACTAATTTGCCTAGGGTACACAGTAAACGAAAAGAAATCAAAACTAGTACCCTCTCAAGAGATAATATTCCTGGGTGCAAGCTTAAATACAACTGCCCAGATGGCTTATTTCACGCCAGACAAACAAAGACAACTGACTTCTTACTTCAAAAAATTGGCAACAAAGGCCCAGTTATATGCAAGGAAAATCCTGCAGGCCTTGGTCTTCATGACATCCTGCATTCTACTAATTCCATATGCCAGGCTGCATATGAGGAAACTACAATGGTATCTAAAAAGTGTTTGCACTCAGCATTGCCACAGCCTGGAGACAGTAATTACCCTCATTCTCTGCCTGCAACGGGAGTTTCGATGGTGGGCACAGGCCTGTCACCACAACAAAGGTCTGTCATTCACTTTACCCACAGCCAGACAGACACTGACAACGGATGCATCAGATTATGCCTGGGGGGCCCATATGGCAGGAAAATGTATTCAGGGCACATGGCCTGCAAGCCAGATGCATCTTCATATCAATCAAAAAGAGATGCTAGCTGTTCAGAATGCCCTGACAGCTTTCAAGGACCTACTTCATCCAGGACAGCTACTGATAGACTGACAATACTACGGTCATGTGGTACATAAACAAGCAGGGAGGCCCACATTCCTACCCCCTCTGCAGACACGCAATGACCTTGTGGGACACAGCATTGACTTATCAGGTTCACCTGCAAGCACAATTCCTGCCAGGATAAACAAATACTCTGGCAGACGAACTAAGCAGAAACCTCATGGATCCCCACGAGTGGAAACTGGATCCACAAGTCTTCAGCATGATAACAAGAAAATGGGGATGCCCAGACGTAGATCTTTTTGCCTCCCCTCACAACTGCCAATTACAGAGATTTTGCACAAAAATTTATCACAAACAAGCATGGAGAGTGGACACCCTATCCTTCAGCTGGAAAAACCTAGCAGTATATGCTTTTCCTCCACTGCCTCTCCTTCCCAACGTACTCCTAAAGGTCAAACAAGAGAAGCCAAAAATTATACTGATTGCACCAGACTGGCCACGCCAGCACTGGTACCCAATCCTAAAGAGCTTGTCTCAAGGTCCAGCATGGATATTGCCTCAACTTCTCACTTGCTGACCAAACAAAACAATCAGATCCCGCACAGCCAGCTCATAACCTTAAATCTGGCAGCATGGCGGATAATGTAGCCATTCGGATCACTCCTCTTTCAAAAGCTGTTATGGATGTTATCTTGGAGGCCCAGTACCAGAAAATCTTATGCAGAAAAATGGAAGAGATCCTGTGCTTGGAACCAGGAACAAGGCATTGACACGTATGTACCAAACATTCCTCAGATTTTACAATACCTAACTGAGATGCTGGACAAAGGCCTTTCTTTTTCATCAGTTAAGATTCATGCCTCTGCCATTTCAGCCCATTACAATACGGAACCACCTATTTTTTCTCATCCTTTAATAAGGCAGTACCTAAGAGGGGCCAAAAACATGAGGCCTCCAAGGAGAGCACCAATTCCGGCATGGGACCTCAATTATGTCTTGGAAAAACTCACACTGCCTCCTTTTGAGCCAGCCTCTACAGCAGATATAAAATTCTTATCCTGGAAAACAGCTCTGCTCCTAGCAATAACCTCTGCAAGACGAGTCTCGGAGCTACAAGCACTCATGGCTGTGGAACCTTTTATCATTTTTCATCCAGACAGGGTTTCTCTGAGGAGAAACCCAACATTTATGCCTAAAGTGGTGTCCAGTATGGCCCTCAACCAAATCATTCACTTGCCTACCTTTTATCCAAACCCACAGAACAAGGGTGAGAAAATTCTGCATTCTTTGGACATATACAGGCAGCTACGCTTCTACTTGGACAGAACTAAAGCTTTTCAGTAAGAATGAGCAACATTTAGTGTCATATGCTGCAGGATCACAAGGAAAGGCCATCTCAAAACAGACTATTTCTAAATGGATAGGTCATTGCATCCGTTTCTGCTATTCTCAGCATGGCAAACCAGTGACTAGGGCATTAGGCCTCATTCTACCAGAGCAGCAGCCACTTCAGCAGCCTTCCTCAGAGGAGTACCAACCAAAGACATCTTAGAGGCTGCAACTTGGAGTTCAGTGTACACTTTTACAAAGCACTACCACTTACCTCTTTACTCTAAATCCAGAGCAGGCTTTGCCACTGCAGTTCTGCAGGGCCTGATAGCCCCTCCTAATCCTATTTAGCACCAGCCTCCCAACCTTAGCTTTGGGATTCAACCCAATTGTAATGACTGCAACAGTGAAACACGATGAACATAGTACAGTTGTGTACCTACCATAAATGTAGATGTTCGAGTGTATTCACTGTTGCAGTCCAGGTTACCCTCCCACCATCCCCCTTTTCCTTTGCTGGGACTTGTCTGTACTTCTCTGTTCTATACAACCTATGTGGTGTATTTGCTTGTAGATGAAGGAAAAGTTGTTTTTTGTGCATGCATGCTTATTGGCATAATTTAGCCTACCTTTTTAGGGGTACCTGACATATGGGGCAAGAAAAACTGAAAAAAATGGCGTCGGCTGCATCTTTTATACCCCTGGCGCACTGACGTCAGGGAGGAGGCAGCAACAACCGACGCCAGACCTAGACTTTAGAATTCAGGCCAACTGCGGGTAGCCTGCCAGCAAGATAACCCAATTGTAATGACTGCAACAGTGAATACACTCGAACATCTACATTTATGGTAGGTACACAACTGTACTTTCTGCTTGACAGAATTAAACCTCAAAGGAAATCTGAACAACTGATGGTAGCATTTGCTGCAGGGGCAGAGGGGAAGGCTATTTCAAAGCAAACCATTTCTAAATGGATAAGCCAGCGCATTCATTTATGCTATAAGCACCATGGAAAACCTATCCCCCAGGGGATCAGATCTCACTCCACCAGGGCTGCATTTACCTCTACAGCCTTTCTCAGAGGCGTCCCCACCAGTGACATTCTAGAAGCTGCTACCTGGAGTTCTGTACATACTTTCACCAAGCATTATCATTTGCCAATTTTCTCTAAATCCAGAGCTGGCTTTGCCACTGCAGTCTTGCAGGGCCTTATAGCTGGCCCTAATGCTATCTGAACTCCTCCTCCCAACCATAGATTTGGGAATCTACCCAAATGTAATGACTGCAACAGTGAAACACGAACATAGTACAGTTGTGTACACTTACCATAAATGTAGATGTTCAAGTTTATTCACTGTTGCAGTCCTGGTTACCCTCCCTCCAGCCCCCTAACTTCTTTTAGCTTTACCTCTACTTTCCTTTACTATGCTTAAAAGCCTTTTTGGTGTATTTGCTTTTTTGTTGGAGGTATATCTTTGTGCTTTTATGTTTAATTGCTTCCCATTAGGGGGGCACCTGGCATCTGGGGCAAGAAAAACTGATGTAATGGCGTTGGCTGCATGTTTTATACCCCTGACAACCTGTCGTCATGGAAGAAGGGACAGCAACCGACGCATGACCCAAGACTTTGTTAATCAGGCCGACTGAGGGCAACCTGCAAGTAGATTACCCAAATGTAATGGCTGCAACAAGTGAATACACACGAACATCTACATTTATGGTAAGTGTGCACAACTGTACTTTGTGTACCACATGTGACAACAATCTCCCGTATTTTCCATGTGTCTGGGCTGTGGAGTAGGGTTGCAAGACAGAAGCCTTTTCTTACACAGAAAAATATCCATGCCCGGCTAAAATTTGCAAAACATTACATCAAGTCCAAATGCATGTGGAACAATGTATTATGGTCTGATGAGACCAATTTTGAACTTTTTGGCCACAATTCCAAAAGGTACGTTTGGCGCAAAACACTTTGCATCACCAAAAGAACTCCATCCCCACGGTGAAGCATGGTGATGTCAGAGTCATGTTTTGGGGTTGCCTTTCAGCTGGAACTGGGGCTTTAGTCAAAATGGCGAGAATTATGAACTGTTCCAAATATGTAACTTTTGGCCCAAAACCTTCAAGGGTCTGCTAGAAAGCTTAAGATGAAGAGGAATTTCACCTTTTCCGCATGACTATGACCCCAAGCATACATCCAAATCAACAAAAGAATGGCTTCACCAGAAGAAAATTAAAGTTTTGGAATGGCCCAGCCAGAACCCAGGCCTAAAATCCAATAGGAAATCTGCGTGGTGACCTGAAGAGGGCTGTGCACAAGAGATGCCCTCGCAATCTGACAAATTTGGAGCGCTTTTGCAAGGAATAGTGGATAAATATTACCAAGTCAAGATGTGCCATGCTGATAAGACTCCTACTCAAGAAGACTGAATGCTGTAATTAAATCAAAAAAGTGCTTCATTAAAGTATTAGTTTAAGGTTGTGCACACTTATGCAATGTTTTTTATTTTTTATATTTTTTTCCTCTAACAGATATGTTTGTTTTTCAATTGAATTGTACAGGTTATAGGTCACATTAAAGGTGGGAAAAGTTTTGAAATTGTTTATTGTGGTCTCATTTTTTTATATCACAAAAACCTGGCATTTTAACAGGAATGTGTAAGCTTTTTATATCCACTGTATACATATAAGCACACAGACATATATTGATATAAGTGGCGTGGCATAATTGATAGGCTAAGGAAACGAAATGCAAACTCATATGTTACCTGCGAGATAAACTGGCTAGTAATCATAGCTAAGTCTATTAGTTGGTAGGCATGTTCTTTGAAAAGAGTATTCATCTGTGGTATTTCCCAGTGATCAATTCCATGACCACTTGTCTTTGGTACTTACTTCTTCATTGTTAAGGCTGACATAAAGGGCTTGTGGTTGACCAAGTTTGAAGTTGTCACTACTTCACCGTCTGACTTCCAGTTTTTTTAGAAGGGGCTAGCATGAGTAAGTGGTGCCTGGAGCACCGCCTAAAACTACATGCCAAGAAATGCAACACTAGTACTGTCTTTGGACAAAACTGACTCCGTTTTTATGAACCTGATCACTTTCACTGACAGTTAGCTGTCATTTGATCGCTATGTATGCATTAATGTCAGGGAAT